>NC_073692.1:427093625-427393625 GCF_029784155.1 Uranotaenia lowii
GGAAATTGTTCTACCTGTCTTTTCAATTGAGTTATGTACAAATCTGGCAAAGGGGTATCGATAACGCATAAACTACGGGATAGTGCATCGGCAGATATATTTTCGGATCCCTTTTTGTATTCCAATACCATGTCGTACTTGGATAACTTAAGTGCCCATCGAGCGATCCTTGGGGACTTCGACTCAATGGACATCGTTCGTAAAAAGGTGAGCGACATCGCGTCTGTTTGTATCACAAATTGACTACCTTCGATAAAATGTCGAAAATTCTCGATGCTGAGCAAAACTGCGAGACATTCACGCTCGGTGGCGCTATATTTTCGTTGAGTACTTGATAATTTCTTCGAGTAGTATGCTATACACCGGCGCTCGCCATCCTGGATTTGTGTAAGGACTGATCCTATCGCGAGGTCAGAACTATCTGTCTCGATGATGAATGGGATGGAGAAGTCGGGATTGGACAAAATTGGGGCAGATACTAAAGCAGATTTTAACTTTCCTAAGGCCTCATCGGCTTCTTCGGTCCAAGTAAACGTTTTACGACCTTTCTTCAGCAAATTGCTAATTGGAGTTGTGATCTCGGAATAATTCCTTATGAACTTTTGGTAGAAGCCCGCGAGTCCCAAAAGTCTTCTAACATCCTTAACGGATTTTGGAGTACAATAATCGAGCACAGGTTGAATTTTCGCGACATCCATGGATAAAC
Organism: Uranotaenia lowii; assembly: GCF_029784155.1. Lineage (NCBI taxonomy): Eukaryota > Metazoa > Arthropoda > Insecta > Diptera > Culicidae > Uranotaenia > Uranotaenia lowii. The sequence goes on from NC_073692.1 coordinate 427,094,332, forward strand.
CATCTTCGGAAAGCACATATCCTAAGTAACGGACCTGTTTTTGGCAGAAACGAGATTTGGTGATGTTAATGGTAAGCCCTGCTCGTTTAAGACGAACAGCGACTTCCTTGATCAGACGGAAGTGTTCTTCCAACGATATCGACGTGATGATAATATCATCTAAATAAACGTACACTCGTGGTTCGAGGTCGTGACCAATCACTTTGGACATGAGGCGCACCATGGTGGCCGGACTATTTGCTAATCCGTAAGGCATAACGGTGAAACGAAACATAGATTTTGTAGTTCGGAATGCAGTTTTGTCTTTCGCAGACGGTTCTAAACCTACCTGGTAATAGGCCTCCGAGAGGTCTATAACCGAGAAGAAACGGGATTTCTGAATACGTTGTAGTATTCCTAACATACTCGGAAATGGAAAATCGTCTTTACGCGTGGCTGCATTCAGGCGTCGCGAATCTAGGCATATACGCCACTTGCCATTGGCCTTCTTGACCGGTAATAAAGGATTCAAAAAATCAACGGGACCATCGCATTCCTCAATTACACCAAGTTTCAGCATTCTATCGATCTCGACATCTAACACGGATTCTATTTTAGGTGACCATCTGTAGGTAGCAAATTTAATCGATTCTGCACCGGGAAGCAGTTCAATCGAATGCTTCAAGACATGAGTTCGTCCCAAACGTCCATGAACCGTGACGGGTAATTCTGAAATTGCTTCGAAAAGACACGATCGCTGTTGGACTGTAAGGTCATGCTCAGTTTTTATATCCTCGGGTTTTTCAATAACTCTATCTGGAATCTCAATCGTAGGCATATCTAAACTGTCGTCCTCGGGTTTTTCAATAACTCTATCTGGAATCTCAATCGTAGGCATATATCTAAACTGTCGTCCTCTACTTGAACAGGGTCTTGAGAAGGGATTTCAGATTTCTGTTCCGGTGAGAGTTGGAAACAGAACTTTTCTGGTGTCTCACTGAAGTAATCTTCAATCAACGTTAGCTGGTTTACTGAGCTCGGTTCCTCAGTTTCAGACAGGCCTAAATCCACGACAGAATTATCGGAACGCGTTAATTCAAATCCAAATTTTCGAAGGAAATCCATCCCAAGGATCAACGGTTTTGTAACCTCTGGTACTACGACCGTTGGAATCACGTGTGTAGTGTTCTGATAAGTGATTGGAAGATTCACAAAACCAAGACAACGATAGGCGGTCCCATCAGCTGTCGATACTTTAAGATTCAATGGATTGATTTTCAAGCCGAGCTTGTCAATCAAAGGCAACGAACTGATCACCGAAACACTGGCTCCGGTGTCAGCGAGTCCTACAACATTTTCGGTCATGATTTTCAAGGTAATATGGGGGCATTTATGAGACATAGTATTGATATGAAAGGTACGTTCGAAGTAGTGAAAATTCTGGTTAGGAACCTGAGCGAAATTATGGTCAGGAGTTAGGTTCCCAATACCTCCCGTCCTTATTCGTTTTCCTGTATAGCGCAGATTATGTCGATTTGGACACTGAAACGCAGTAGTATCAGCATGCCCACACATATGGCAAAATATTTTTTTCGTCTTGTCACATTCCCGCCACATGTGCCCTACTTTTCTACAGTTCCAACATACGATACCATCTCTGGCCTGATTGTCTGCCTCATTTTTCTTTAACCGATCATTATTCCCTTTTCTTTCGGCTTGGGTCTTCATGACAAGAACGTCTTCATTTTCTAAACGACTACCAGAATCTTCGTTTTCGTCTACCTCTTCCTCGTCAAGATAATTTAGTAACGCGTTTCGATTTAATGGTTTTAAACCAAACAAGTTTGTCTCAAGAGCATCAAATTTGTAGCAAAGTTGAGCCAAGTGCTCGATCGAGTAGATCGGCTCCAGGGCAAGCCTACGCTTATACCCTAGTTTCATATTCTCAAATATGATATCGAATTTTTCTTGTTCCGTCATTTTCTTCGTCATTCTTCTCGCAAGGGTCTCAATTTCTGTAAGGAACGCACTAAATTTTTCATTAGGTTTTTGTTTCCTAGCCCGCATTTCTTCACGAAACGATCGATCACGATTGGGATCATCGTACCTCATCATTAAATTTTCGACTAACTTACCCCACGAAGTAAAACGTTCTTCATAGGTAGTGTACCAAATGAAAGCCTTATCGCGAAACAGAAGATGGGCATGAATTCGTAAATCGTCTTGGTCGATGCCATATGAACGACAAAGGAGGTCAATTTGCCTCAGGAAATCTACAACAGGTACAGGATTCGAATCCCCACTAAATTTGGGCCATTTTTCGATAATGTTACATTGTTGATACGGGAGTCGTCTTGGCTGAACTAGATTCCCTACAGCACCGTATGGTCCTGATAACGCTTCCCCTGATCTCCTCTGAGGAGCTTGATTAAACCTTGCACCATGGTATGGTGATGGAGGCGCTGATTGCGAATGTTGAGGAAAAGCGAAATGTGGAGGATTAAGCGAATCGAGTCTATCACCAGAAGCAACAGGATTAATATATTCACGCGTAAATGGTACTGTACACGGAGGTACCATTGGATTCGAAAGACTCGAGGCATTCAAAGGGTTCAAATTACCTGGATCTACGCGTTGAGACAAGCTCGAAATCTTAGCTTGCGGAGTTTGATAATTTCTCGGATTTTGTAAAGTTACATTCGCGATATTCTCGACTAATTGATCGATAGTCCTCCGATCTACCGCTCGATCAAACCGTACCGGTCCTTGATCAACAAGGCTGAAGATATTCGTAATCGCCTGATCTAGGAAACTCCGGATTTCTTGCAAGTCCCAAATTGGACACGTTGTTAGCCGTCGAGTGGTTGAGCGCGTAATCTGGGAGAAACGGTTCCCCATCATTCAATTGAGTCAATTGAGAGACATTAAGTCTATTACCCGCCGAGGCCACCGGCTGACCATTTATTTCACGATCCAGACTCGAAAACGGTAATCGATTCAATTGGGTTCTATTACGCATCGCGATATTTTCTTGTGCACGCAACGACATGAGATCATATCCCAAAAACGGAGATTGATCATCCAACGAATTTCGCTGCGGAACCGCGTGACCACGAGACGTACTAGGTATGTTCATTTGCATTTCCGACGCGTTTAATCTCGCACCCGATTCGTTTGCCTGTGCGCCGAAAATCTGTGCATCCGTAGCCGAAGTGTTGGCTCGCGTACCCGAAATCTGTACTCGCGAGTGTAAGTATTGGGTTAACAGTGTATGATTCACACTCTACGATTTGACGTCTTCATCCGATCACCCCTCGTCAATTTGACACGGGCTCCCGGTTTGACTGTTGGTCCCTTTCGTTATCCTTTCCTGCATCCCTCTCACTCACTCATACGGCTCTACCGGTTCACGCATGGCATCGTCATTCGATCGCGAGTAAGCTACCCGTCAGGTAACAAGTCAATGTTCGGTCAACTCTCAAGTGTGGGGAAAACCGAGTAACCGGAGATTTTCCACGTGGACGTAAATTCCCAAATTTTACATTGGCGATCCTGCCAGGAGATCCTTAAATACTTTAAACGCGTTTGCAAAGAAACAGAGGAAAATCTCCGGTTACTGGAAATAAAAGTGAAAAAAAGAAAATGGCGTCCACTGACGCAATGTCCAAAATTTACGGCGTCGAATTAGGATGGTTCTACTTATTATTTCAGTTTCCTCTCTGCAGAAACTATAGAAGTTGAAGTGATTATTCCAAGCGACAGTTAACGTTCCGGGTATCTCTAAACGAGACCAATTCACAAGATATTGGACAAAATCGACATAAGGTGAGTTAATCCGAAATAAACGCTTTTCAGAAGACATTGAGCCGAGTTCGGTTTAAGTGACAATAATTAGCGAATCTTTTCTCTTAGGAATCTGTTATAATCAGGCGGAAACGCCAGCATAACATTTAGGCGGAAACGCCAGCTTAACATTCCGGCGGAAACGCCAGCTTATCATTCCAGCGGAAACGCCAGCTTAATCATCAGGCGGAAACGCCAGCTTAACATTTAGGCGGAAACGCCAGCTTAACATTCCGGCGGAAACGCCAGCTTAATCATCAGGCGGAAACGCCAGCTTAACATTCCGGCGGAAACGCCAGCTTAACATTTAGGCGGAAACGCCAGCTTAACATTCCGGCGGAAACGCCAGCTTATCATTCCGGCGGAAACGCCAGCATAACATTTAGGCGGAAACGCCAGCTTAACATTCCGGCGGAAACGCCAGCTTAACATTCCGGCGGAAACGCCAGCTTAATCATCAGGCGGAAACGCCAGCTTAATCATCAGGCGGAAACGCCAGCTTAACATTCCGGCGGAAACGCCAACTTAACATTTAGGCGGAAACGCCAGCTTATCATTCAGGCGGAAACGCCAGCTTACAGGGCTGGTAGCGAGTCACTTTTTAGTGACTTGGTCACTTTTTTTGGGTCAGTCACTAAAAAGTCACTTTTTTCATCATTTGGTCACTAAAGTCACTATTTTCCGAAAAATGGTCACTTTTATCACCAAAAGTCACTTTTTTCACCGATAATAAACCAATGAAAGAGTAATTTGAATTGCACGTGTTAATATTGACGGTAGTAACGGTAAATTACTTGATCAGTCAGTCAGAAATTTTTTTCGCCTCCGGCGGAATTTCGGTATGAATCACCCTTGGCTTGAGACATTTCGATCTACGACATTATTTGACGTTCGTGAATTGAAACTAACTTTGATTGTAGATTCTAGTTTTTAGTTCAATCAACCTTTTGTATTGGAACTCAAAACTTGATATACAAAAACCCTATCTCGTCTTTAGTTAGAATGGGTTTTTATTAAGAAGTGTAACTAAGATTGAGATTGAAACGAACCATTTTTTTTATAAAAAAAAAATCTTTTATGTCATAACAAATGTTATGATGACATGAAATATTCTTTAAAAAACAATTTCAGACTCAATTTTATTTCGTGTTTTTGTTCTTCTATATACTTAAAAAAAGGGTTGTAAAAATTTACACAAGGCCACAAAAATTACATTTTTTTTAGGTGCAATGAATTTAAACGGTAATTTCAACTAATTTGGGTTCCCCGAATCTAAATATGTATGCAATACTTCTATCAGCTTTTATATTTATTATTATTTATTTTGTCTTTGGTTTAATTACCGTACAGACTGATGACTTAAAAACTAGGAAATTCTACTTAAGCCTATTTTAAAACGACGTTTGCACATATTAAAATTAAACAAACTATACACTAAATTAAAAAGTTCACAACACTTGTCAATAGGGTGGTTTTGGCCATAGGCAGTACGGTGGTGAGGAATTGAAAGAAACTGACGTTGTCGAAGTGTTCTCGTTGGTACATAAATGTTAACACGTTGTAGAATGTAAGCACAGTCAATACGGTTGGTCAATGTGTCAAATATAAAACCTTGCTGCAGTTCGACGCGCCGCTTTTCGAGTAAGGTTAGACATATCAGAGCACACCTTTCCTCGTACGGTGAGTTGGTTATTGAAATGAAAATAATTTAAAATCTTTAGAGAAGTTTCTGCACTTTCTTTTTACAAAAACTCAAATCAAAAACATATTATTTAGAAATAAAAGTTTTTTATGAATTAATGAGCTTTAAATAGAATTAGAATTAGAAGTTTTTTTTACACTTTCTGCTGTGATGTCAAAAATACTTATAATGACATTTTTCCATAATCAGTTATCTATCAATTTTACTAGTAATAAACTCTTTATTCAATACTGATGTTATGAAATCGCTTGGTACATCTTTGTACCTGAAAATGATCACATTTTCATATGTGATGAAAGAAATTAGAGAAACATGAACTATCAAAGAACGAAAGAACATAAGCCGTAAATATCATGAAAATTTCAAAAAAGATACAACGGCTCACCGACAGGACTTGAACCTGCAATCTCCGCTTCGGTACAACGGCGCGTTAGCCAATTCCACCACGGTGAACGTGATGGAACCGGCGAACACGAGCAATCGAGCTCTGCCGATCAACTGCTGGACCTTCTATCGAAACACCATGTATATCCCGCATGTGATCTTTCCCTCTATTGATCTCTCTTGTTTCTCTAACCCCACCCAGCGTTACCACATATACAGATTTTTGGGTAATGATACAGATTTTTTTGGAATTATTAAACCAAGAATCTGTATATACAGATTACAGATAGTTGGAATTTTATACAGATTTTATACAGATTTTTTAGCAAATTGAAAAATGTTCAAGATATTTTGCTAATACTGTGAGTTAATCGATAATAATCTCTTTCGATCATCCAACGTTCAAGCCACCTTCAATTGTCACACCGGCAAATTTGGAAAATTTTCCAGATCAGAGATCGAGACCGTAAAATACAGCGCTTATCATGACAAGCAAGGGGATTTCAAAACATTTTTGAAATCTGATTAAGAATCATACACTAAAATAGGATACTGCTTTATACGAAATTTAACTTTCAATGCCAGTTTAATATCATTAAATTACTTTCGAATCTCTGAACATTTACCTCGCAGTTTACTGTGAGTACAGAGACTCAAATTGACTTTTAAATCCAGGAAGGATAAAGCTTGATTCATTTAACAAAAAAACGTCGACTCTAAACTTTGCGTGACCTTAGATCGTTCGTTGCACAGAATATTTTGCGTGTTCCAAAATGACAAAATTTACATGTTTTTGACAGTCTGCAATTCGTAGTAATCTGGAGCGCAGTTAAATTTAGTGCAATACGCATTATAAGATGGTCAGCGTAGTGCAGCGTTAGTATCCAGATCAAAATTTTAGATACAGATTTCAATACAGATTTTTGAGATTTTATACAGATTAAAAAGATTTTTTGCCTCGAAATTACAGACAACGGCAACGCTGACCCCACCCATCGACTCGGGAGAGCAATCGACCATGTGCTCGCTCGGCTAAAATCCCGAGTCGATGGGTGGGGTTAGAGAAACAAGAGAGATCAATAGAGGGAAAGATCACATGCGGGATATACATGGTGTTTCGATAGAAGGTCCAGCAGTTGATCGGCAGAGCTCGATTGCTCGTGTTCGCCGGTTCCATCACGTTCACCGTGGTGGAATTGGCTAACGCGCCGTTGTACCGAAGCGGAGATTGCAGGTTCAAGTCCTGTCGGTGAGCCGTTGTATCTTTTTCGAAATTTTCATGATATTTACGGCTTATGTTCTTTCGTTCTTTGATAGTTCATGTTTCTCTAATTTCTTTCATCACATATGAAAATGTGAACTCTTTATTACCAAAACTAAATGGCCGAATTTGACAAAATTTCTAGTTGAGGGCACTATTTACCAAATCAATAATTGAAAAAATATGCACCAAAATGGTTATTATGAAACATGTTTATTGAAAAAACTCTTTCTGAAATGTTTTTAAAAACTAATCTTTTTTATTTCCATACTGTTTTTTCAATTTTTTAAATAAAACTACCGAATTTTACTGTACAGTTTTTTTTTTCAATTTTATAATCAACTTGCCGGATTTTTTTTAATCAAACTTTTTAAATTTTTAAGACATATTTTTAACAATTGTTTCCTTGTTTTTAAATTCTAAATTTTCGTGTTCTTCAACCATTAGCCTTTAACTCCAAATTTTAAATAAAAAAAAAACATAATTTTAACCTTATGTTCTTTCAGGACCCAATATTTTAATCAAAAGAGACAAAATACTCAGAGCTTGTAATTCAAAGCTTAAAACCCTGCGATTGAAACTTTAAAAACTTTTTATTAATATTTTTTATATGAAATCATATTTTTGGATCGATCATGATTTTTAAATTAATCTAAAAAGTTTGAAAAATTGTTCTAAGTAGCAACTTTCAAAATAAATTTTAATACGCAGTGTTAATAACAAAAGTTTTGAACTCATTGTTTTTAATTGTTTATCAGTTTTTATCATTCACATAATTACTCATTTTCTAACATTTCTTTGTCAGTGTAGTTGAACATGGAGGATTTTACTTTATTAAAGGTTTTATGTCTGGCTTCTATAACTGGCACTTTTAAAATAATTATAAATATATTCTTCTTTTCATAAAATTAAAATAAAACATCAAACATTGAATAAATTCTGTTCAAAATTCATTTCTTATTCAGTAATCGGTAATTCACATTTTAAATCGTGATTAAATATTTTTTGTTCAAATTAAAAAATTACAGCGGAATTTCTCACTAAACTTCCAGTTAAAAATGAGGAAAAGAATTCCAAATTTAGATGAATAAAAATTAACAATTATTATCATTTTCCTAACATCTATTCATGCTAAGTTTTGTACAAGATTTGACATTTATTTTAGAATTCAGATATTTTTTAATTTTAAATTTGCTAAGAAATTCTTTTGAAACTAATTTATTTCTTTCTTTCTTGACTTATCGAAAATTTGAAACATTCATTGTAATATGTTTCCAAAATTTTGTTTATCAATCATTTTTTTTAGTTTTTGTGTTAAACATGAGTGACAAATGGTGTAAGAAAACCCTTTCCTTTTCAATTGTTTATTTTTGGTATTGTTATTAATTTTATCTAAATTTGAATTTTGAAAACCCCCCCGGAAGGGTCCATCGCACGGGCCTGACTGGTTACATTTTTTGTACTTCAAAGTTATTTTTTCGTTCTACATAGTCACTATTTGGTCACTTTTTTCGGTCCTCAAAGTCACTATTTGGTCACTTTTTTTCAAATTTTGGTCACTAAAGTCCCTACTATTTCATTGTCAAACCGCTACCAGCCCTGAGCTTATCATCCAGGCGGAAGCGCGAGCTTGGTCATCAGGCGGAAACGCCAGCTTAACATTCCGGCGGAAACGCCAGCTTAATCATCAGGCTGAAACGCCAGCTTAACAAAAAGGCGGAAACGCCAGCTTAATCATCAGGCGGAAACGCCAGCTTAACATTCCGGCGGAAACGCCAGCTTAATCATCAGGCGGAAACGCCTGCTTAACATTCCGGCGGAAAAGCCAGCTTAATATTCAGGCGGAAACGCCAGCTCAACAACAAGGCGGAAAAGCCAGCTCAGTAATCAGGCATAAACGCCAGCTTCAAGTTAAACAGGCTGTTAAGTCAGATTGAAAAAAAAATAAAATAAATGAATGGAAAAAATTTAAATGAGAAACTGCAGCCTTTAGCTGAGTACAGTGAGGCGAAATCCGCCAGTTTATAAGTATTTAAATTGATGCTAGGTTGATAAAGTTAGTGGTGAGCTTATCACAGAGTTTAACATTAAATGATTTTTTTCGTTTATCCTCCTTTACCAAAAACCAGCCAAAAACGAAAATGCCGAGACCAGGGAAATACGTGCGCTTGAACTGGAGCTATGACGAATCCGACTGTACCAGTGTTGAATCTGACGCACCGTCTTATCCGAGTACACAATCTAGTTTCGAAGAATTGAACTCCCCGAATAGTGATGGAAACACAGGTTACGCTGAACCCTCAAATTTCAAACCCTCTAGTGAAGGTTGTATGGTATCAATCAATGAATCTCTAAAAACTGGGGCTGAAGGACGGCATCAAAACCGAGACAATGTCATAATTAGCAGAACGGAAACGGCCACAGGAGACGGCATTAGAAATCACGAGAAAGAAACAAACCATACTGCTTATAAACCAGCACAGAATGATGATATTCAAAAATTTGGCAATTGGCTTTCCGATGCGCTCGCTGCCTTTCAAAAAGGCCAAGCACCTCCAGCATTTAATAGCAACAACTCCCAAAGTGAATGCGCTCACCAAAGCCTGTCTTCTACTCACATCCCTGAGGAAACATCGTCAGTTACAACTAGGGTGCCCAATAGCATTCGTTGGGATCATGTGCGTCGTTTCCCAGATAACGTGCCGGCGAATAAAATGTGGGAATCGTGGTGCAGGTTCTTTCAGAACTTCGAGATGGCAGCATCTCTTGGAAATGCGAATTCGCCAAAACAAAGAGCCCAACTCTTGTACATTTCCCTGAGCGAACAACTCCAAGGGATAGTGAACGCTTTTTATTTGATGCCTAATTTATCTAGTTCTTCATGCTATGACGTATTCGTAAAAAACATCGAGACCCATCTTCTGTCCATGACAGACACTTCTGCTGAGCATGATAGCTTCCAAGCTATGAGGCAAGGGCTAGACGAATCGGTCGTGACTTTCCATTCGCGGCTTGTTGAAAAAGTTCGTCTCTGCGGATATAGCATCGAGGATCAACAAAAATTCGTCCGCACACAGCTCCTCAAAGGAATTACAAATCGTGAAGTAGCCAAATTTGCTAGGATCAGCGGCTCTGATATCAATTTCATAGTTCAATCTGCCACTCGGGAAGAAGCGGCTAATCTTGATGCGGGCCCGTCCAGTAGTGCGTTCGCAATCGACCGAAGAAGCAATCCACCCAGTCGTCAACCTTTGAAGCGAAACTACCGTGTTCAAGAGACCTTCAGAAACCACCCTTCTAGGTATTCATCTAGGTACCATCCAGCGTCAGATTCAAACCAGCGATCCCGTTGCTCCGATTGCAATAATGTAACTCATCGTTTTGGTAAATGTCCAGCTTTCGGTGCTATTTGCAAGCGGTGTGGTAAAAAGAATCACTATGCCAGATGCTGTCCGGATGACAGAACAAGTCCAATCAAGTCAGATGTTAAACCGTATGATGTACCTGAAAAAAAGAGAAGCGAACAGGTATAAATATTTGGTCCTTTATTTGTAGTTGGTTGAAATATAAGAAACTTTTTATTTACAAAATTTAAAACCTTTCTTTTCTTTAACAACCCGTTTCAGAATGTCTATTCACTGTCACTCGACGATGTGTTAATTAAGTGTAGTCTGGGGAGTTCTAGACCTGTTGAGTTTCTAATTGATTCCGGGGCAGACGTCAACGTCATAGCTGGAAAAGATTGGGATCGCCTTAAAAATGAAATGGTTCTGGGCCAAGCGGAACTTCGAATGATCGACCACTCTCGATTTAAAGAACTGAAAGCTTATGCTACTGATGTACCTTTGCCGCTGGAGTGCGCCTTTACAGCTATGGTTGACGTCGTAGGACATTGTAAACCGAATATTCAAGCAGATTTTCTAGTAGTACAGGAAGGCCGTCGATCAATCCTAGGGCGAGTGACAGCCAGCGACCTGAGGCTATTAGAGGTGGGAGCAATGGTTAACAACTGTGAAAATTTGTCCAACACAGTAAATTTCCCTAAAATCCCAGGCGTAAAAATAAGTTTTAGCATCGATCGAAGCGTGCCTCCTGTCAGAAACGCTTATTACAACGTTCCTGCAGCACTTCGAGATGGAGCCAGACGAAGACTTGCTGAAATGGAAGCAAGAGGAATCATCGAAAAGGTAACAAAAGCCCCCAAGTGGATAAGTGGTATGTCCGCCGTACCCAAGGGAAAAAATGATTTTCGCCTTGTGGTCAATATGCGCGCTCCAAATAAGGCGATCAATAGGGAATATTTCCGCCTCCCTTTGATAGATGAGATGAAGGTAAAACTTCATGGGAGCAAATATTTTTCAAAGTTAGATCTGAGCAATGCGTTTTACCATCTCGAGCTCGATGACGAATCAAGGGAATTGACAACCTTTTTGTCAGAAGGTGGAATGTACAGATTTACGCGCTTAATGTTCGGTGTTAACTGCGCACCGGAAGTGTTCCAAAAGGAAATGAGCCGCATATTGGAAGAAATACCCAAGGTTATCGTTTATATAGATGACATTTTAATTTTCGGGAGTACACTACCAGAACTTCATTCGACAGTGAAAATAGTTTTGGAAGCCTTAGAAAAGAACAACCTCACCCTAAATCTCGAAAAATGCGAGTTTGATAAAACCGAGATAAAGTTTCTGGGTCACCTACTTAATGAAAGCGGATTCCACATCGACGACGACAAAGTGAAAAGCATTCAAGAATTTCGAGAACCAGCCAGCGCGTCCGAGTTGCGCAGCTTCCTTGGTTTGGCATCATTTTTGAGCCCTCACATTAACAACTTTTCGGAAATTTCCAGTGCTCTGTGGGCAGTTGCGACTACCAAAACTTGGAGCTGGGGCCCTGTTCAAATTCAGGCGTTTAACGACGTAAAAGATTGTATAATAAATTGTACCAACACATTGGGCTATTTCTCCAATAACGACCGCACTATCCTATATACGGACGCATCACCTAATGCACTAGGTGCTGTTCTAGTTCAGGAGGATGCAAACAAGGTGGCACGAATAATCAGCTTTGCGTCAAAAGCTTTGACAGAAACCGAGAAAAGATACGCCCAAAATCAGCGTGAAGCGCTAGGTGCTGTCTGGGGAGTCGAACGATTCTCCTTCTTCCTTTTTGGTCGCCACTTCACGCTTCGGACCGATGCACAAGGAGTAGCTTTTATACTCAATCGTTCACGTGAAAATTCAAAAAGAGCGCTCACTCGTGCAGACGGTTGGGCATTGCGTTTGAGTCCGTACAGCTACGACGTCGAGTACGTCCGTGGGCGTGAAAATATCGCGGATCCATCCTCGGGGCTGTATGACGGTAAAGACGGCCCATTTGACGAGGATTTCAGCCCCTGGGAAGTCGCATCACTAAACTTCAACACATCCGGATTTTTGACAGAAAGTCATATACGTGATAGCACTTCCTGCGACGATACTTTACAAAAGGTTCTAGTAGCCCTTGATTCTGGAACTTGGCCGCTCGATTTAGGTAGCTTCAAGGCGGTCGCCGATGATTTGTCAGTGCAAAGGGGGATTCTTATTAAACGTGGGTGTGCTGTCATCCCGAAGTCATTACAAAATCTTACACTAAATGTGGCACACAAAGGACACCCCATGACTTCGAAGATGAAGAGCATCCTCAGAGAAAGAGTTTGGTGGCCTGGAATAACCGCAGACGTGGAAAAATGGGTCCAAGCTTGTCAGCTGTGTGCAACGTGTGGCAGGCCAGAGAAACAAACGCCAATGAAACGATTGTTCGCCCCGAAAAACGTTTGGCAAACAATCGCTCTAGATTTTAATGGCCCGTACACTGCTTACGGTGGGATTTCCATATTAGTTGTTGTAGACTACCGTTCGAGATACCTTATAGCCCGACCAGTCAAATCAACCAGTTTTGACCATACCAAAAAGGTCCTAGACGAAATTTTTGACAAGGAAGGATATCCAGAAAGCATAAAAACAGACAATGGTCCTCCATTCAACGGGCAAGAATATAAGGATTATTGCACCGAACGCGGAATCAACTTGATTTACTCTACCCCATACTATCCGCAACAAAATGGCTTGGTTGAAGGATATATGAGAATAATCAACAAAGCTATGGCAGCAGCTTTAAGCACTGGAACTGACTACGGAGAAGAACTTCAAGCTGCTGTTCAAGCCCATAACTCGGCGAAGCACACGGTGACTCAGGTCCCCCCCGAAGAAGTCCTAATGAGACGAAAAGTAAGGCGTCGGTTGCCTCTACTGCGTCCAGGAAAGGCCAGATTCAGGGACAAGGCCCTAGACGAGAGAGACCGCAAATCAAAAATCAAGGGAAAGGAATTGGCAGATTCCCTTAGAAAGGCTCGTAAATGTCGAGTAAAAGTAGGAGACGTCGTGGTTTTGGAAAGAACGATGAAAACTAAAGGCGAAACGAGATTCCACCCTAACAAGTTTACCGTTATGAAGGAGCACAACGGTAACCTTTTGCTTAAGGATAAGGATGGCGTAATCGTGAGGCGACACGTCTCCCAAACACGACGCGTTTATGAGTGGAAAGTGTTCGGTCAAAAGCTACCCGACATAGAATCTTCTGAGACAAGAAAAACCCTATCGACAGCGAAAACACCTCAAAACGATTCCCAAACAGCAGAACCAAGGCGCTCTGCCAGAGAAAAGAAGACACCCGATCACCTAAAGTTGTACGTAAGAATATGCGAGCAAGAAACGAGTGACCGCACTAAACTTTAACTACTACATCAAAAGGAAATAAAATAGTCTCTTCCTAAAAAAAATCTTATTATTATTTATAACTTACCAGCAAACTGGTGACTGGAATTTATGTAACGGCGTTTTTTTTTCTCCAGGGGTTCGGTTTTTAGAAATGCATTTTTGATGATTCATGCAGATCGGAGCTTACTGGAGTCCAGTTCACAAGACCACATTAATATTTTGCGTAGCTGCATTGAATTCCCGTACGGGTGTCCACTTCACAAAACTCGCCCAACCACCCTCAAGTTTGGGCATCAGGAAATGAACGTAGAGGGTTTTCTGTTTTGATAGCGCTGGTTCGACATTGACTGATTACTCCCACCATTCCAAGAAGTAAATTTCCACGAATAGGATGATCGAATACCACTGTTGAGTTGGATTGCCAGCCTGAATGGCATTAGATCGGGTTGGCGTTCCATAGCGTAGGCTGGAGCAGCCTTGTATGCAATCGGTCGTTTCAGAATTCCTGACCTCCAGATAGTTTCGCTCAGTTCTTTCCATCACCGGAGTTGGGCGTTCAATTTTCACCAGCATCGTCACTCAACTGTTTTTTTTTTCAAGTTACCGGAAATACTATAATAATAATAATTGCTGAAAAATAGATAAACAAAGATTAACATATTAACCGTACTCACCTTTACTAAACTCCTGCAGTATTTTGAAAGATATTTCGTGCAAAGTCCGGTTAAAGTAGCATTTCGTTGTGAGTTTCGCTTTTTTTCGGAAAAGAAGAAAGAATGAAACCGTTTGTTTTCATGACGTCGGATGACGTCTATCAAATCAACTCTGACAGTTAGGCGTTACCGAAGTATCATCAATGACCGTCAACGACTGTCGAACTGCGTTATGTTACGTTATGCAATTTCGATAACTACCACACTGAGAAAAATAATGTCCATAAAATGTTTATGACAATATTGAAAAACTTACAAAGATAAGTAGCAATAAAAAGCGAACTTTTTTTTGTTTTTTTTTCTATAGAGAAGAGGGGGAATGTAAGTATTGGGTTAACAGTGTATGATTCACACTCTACGATTTGACGTCTTCATCCGATCACCCCTCGTCAATTTGACACGGGCTCCCGGTTTGACTGTTGGTCCCTTTCGTTATCCTTCCCTGCATCCCTCTCACTCACTCATACGGCTCTACCGGTTCACGCATGGCATCGTCATTCGATCGCGAGTAAGCTACCCGTCAGGTAACAAGTCAATGTTCGGTCAACTCTCAAGTGTGGGGAAAACCGAGTAACCGGAGATTTTCCACGTGGACGTAAATTCCCAAATTTTACAGCGAGCCTGGAATATATCCTGGCGGAACGGAGAAATATGTTTGCGAACCGACGATATTTGGTTGCGTACCGGAAATAGAGATTTGAGGTTCGACGAAGTTCGTTTGATTATCAGACATGACATTTTGCGCACCGGAAGGATTCTCTATTACACCTGAAACGTTTGCTTGCGACCCGGACATATCCCTAACTGATGCAGTCGGAATATCGAGCATCGACTCCGATACCCGAGGAGTAGTCATAATCGTATCGGAAGTATTCTGGTCCGGACCAGCAACAGGAGTTTCCGTTGTTTTCGGTATATCCCTACAAGTTATTTGGATCTTTGAAAAACTTTTGGCTAATAAATTTAGATCTATCTTGAAAAATCTCTCTGCCAAACCGCTTACAAGGTTTATCAAAACTATTTGGTTTTGTTGCTCCAATTCGTTTTTCGGTGTATATCTCCCTAACCGTCGGTGGTAATGTACTAATCGAGAGTACAAACTACCATGAGGTCGTCCAATGCTTAAAGTTTGCTCAATTTCTTTCAATTTACTCGTTATACGAACAAAGTCGTCTGTCAATGCTTGAGGCGTTGTGTAGACAATCGTCGCAGGATCTTCTTGATCGCGCAACAAAATACGCAAAGTTCTTCTCTTCGATTGTACCGGCTCATCAACATTAGCTCCTCTTGAAGCAAGCTCATAATTCAATTCCTCTTCCTCGAGGTGATCTGCGTTAATGTGGTAATGCTCCATTTTACACGTAATTGAAAACTAAAGATAATAAAATAATTCAAAAATATGTGAGAAAAAAAATAACAAAATAATCCAATCCAATCCAAAATTCAAAAAAATGCAATAATAAACATTGTCTAATACTGATACCAAATAATTCAAACCAATTAATTAACTAATTCAATAATATATCATACGAATAACTTTACAAACGAACTTATGATTCTTACGATTGCGAGGGTCTGATCAACGTAAGCGAATTTGGTTCTAATGTGTCCAAGTTTTGTGGTTATGAAATCAATATTTTTAGGTTAACTGTATTTAACTCAACTGTTTTACGAGCCCCACGTTGGGCGCCAGAATTTGTAACGAACGTTTTTGTTCCGATACCATCAACAACTTAAAGCGCCACTCCCGGGACCCGAGAGGCTGTTGACACGTGTTTTGCGACCCGGCTAAAGACTCAAATCAGGGCGGGCTAACAGTTCCAACGTTGTATCTCATTCAACTTCCCAACTGACTACCGGAATGCGGCCCTAATCTGTAAATATTGATAGAGTGGAATGCACAACCCACAACCCTGCGACACTTACAAAACCTTATCCCACGCAACCCAAATCAACAGCAAACGTCGACGCTTCCAATCTTACCCAATCAATCAATTTAAGCGGAACTTGGTTTGATTCATTCTACAGCTGTATTTTACAAATTTTCGTTCCTATGGGCCTTAGTGACGTCACTCAATCATTAGCTCTTAATACTAATCACAATAAAGATCAACTCTTAATTCTAGGCTAACCTGCTCAGTTCCTTCAGAGGTTCCAATCGGCTGACTCCGTACTTACATGCACTTCATGCTCAATACAAACGCTTCAATCTTGTGGTTCGTGTCCCGGCTCCGATGCAACGACGACTAACTGTGCCCTATGCAGAGCAGCATCGAGCCACACGTGGTTGGACCAACACGTGTTTGACCAAAGCCTCGGAGTGTGCTGATGAGTCACGACAATCACTGTGGTACCGATGGGAGAGCGGCGGAATTCCTTCCACCATATAACGGGCTCTCCAGGTATTGGCAGTAATACCTCGGTTGAGAACGTGTTCCACAAAATGATGTCGTATGCGACTACCGGATATGACGAGATGCAGCACCACACGGATTTGGTCTTCCGTCCCCAGCCAACACCCACGTTGAACGGTGGGATTCCTGCGTTCAACGTATCAGATTAAGGGCAACATAAGAATTCTCAGTCGGAACCAATTTGCATGAGCAGTGCACAATGCACAGTGAATCTTACCTGGAGGTAACTGTTTCCAATTTAAACAATTCGATCGGCGTTGTTTCTTATCGACAAACCAATTTCGTACCTGAGCAGAGATAAACGCATTCTAACAATATTCTGTTTGCCTAATTGTGAAAATTTTACTCACAAGTGCCTTAAGCCCTAACATGTGCAAATAAAAACTTTTTAGGCGTGACACACGAAACTTATCTGAGTTTCACAAAGCACAATCTGCAATAACTAAACATTGATATAATGATCTTAAACGATACAAGAAGATTATCGCCTTCACTACCTGCACGTGGTTTAAGTTTTAGCACTTTAAACAGGGCTGAGCCCGATATGACCGAATACGATCTTAATCGCCGAACGAGTACTGCCAAAGTGGATTGCGACCGTCGACGACGACGTGCTATCACCCCCCAAATCTAAATCGCGCCCAATGATGGCTAAGCCACCGGCAGTTGTGTGCGTTGCATTGCACTCTATCCTCCCTAGCTAGTGGGCTTTGTCCGCATCTCAAGGACATTAAAGTGATACGCAGAGATTTTTTTTTATCACAGCCTCTTTTTGCATCCCAAATAGCTAGTCAAAAAATTAAATGAGATCACTTGTGGAACTCAAATATTCAAGGAAGGGTAGAGCCTAGCGATTGCCTCTAGCGACCGGGAGATGTCGCGTTAAGCGGTTGATGGCAACTTTCGGGTGCCTAACCAAGTCAAGAGCTTTAGCATTTTTTATGGCATGATTTAACAGGAGTGGTCTATCATAATTCGATAGGGCATAATCAAATATATTACACGTCGAAACATCTACTAAGCGAACACTACAACTCCTTCACCCTCAAGTCAAAACTAATTGTTCTAACAAAATATTAAATATATATTCACTTTCTATCTCGAACGTTTTCGATAATGAAAACAATTAACTGAAAATCTATTTGATTTATCGAAACCTAACCAAAAGGTATTTATAACAGTGATTGAATTTTGCTGAGCATGAATTGATCAACCATCTCTCGCTCAACGCTTTACTCGGAAGCAAAGGTTGCTTTGAGGCAGCGAAAACGACAAAACCGATGATGCATACGCTCTCACATGGCCCACCTTCAAGAAGCAATATACATTCGAGGCAGCGAATCCAAAAAACCAAACGAATGGCTCTCACTCATCTCCTGTTAAATTCTTGAGGGAGCCGAATTCAAAAGGCAGAGCAAACCCGAGTCTCCTCGTTTGTGCCTGGATCGAATACCCGAAGTTTTTCTGTTATTGCTATTATTGCACAGCAGCGTTGCCAGATTGAGGGCGTGTAAGCTTTGCCCGAGTGCGGTTGCGTTTATATTACGTACGCGTCTTTTTCGTTTGATTTATTGTGGGGGGAACTCGAATCGCTATATTAAACAGTAAAACAGTGGAAGTTTGAAGATTGAAAATAAATGAGAAGCTGGGTGCCCATTGACTCGGGAAGTGAAGATATAAAATTGAAGAAATAGAAATCAAGTGAAAAAGCCATGTTTTAGCTATGGACTAGTGTCGCATTGTTGGTTTTGGGTATCAAACGAAAGTTGCTAGATGCTGTTGAATTTTGTGCTCTCTTGTTTTTTTTTTCTATTCGTGGTTCCTGTGATGCTTGGATCGTGTTGTCCTGTTAAATGTGTGGAAAGTCTAAACGCTAAGTCAGAAAAATTTAAAATGAAAAGTTGTAAAGTCTATTTAAAATGGCTTCTAGTGACGATGGTCGAACGGGTATTTCATTGTATGTGTAAAATTGTTAACATGCGGTGGAAAGAAAGAGTAAAAATGATTGATTGTGTTGGTGTAGAATAAAGGAGAGGCACTTGAACTAACACAACTTCGTCGACCGTCACACAAAACTAGACAGGTCAATTGATAAAAATCAGCCAATATGCCGCGGTTCTGCTTCAATTTTTAGTATTACTGGTGGCAGGTCAATCGTTAATTCGTGTAGGTGGATTCGTGCATTATAAGATGAAAGCGAAAATACTGCGAGTTTCTTATAATATGAAGATGTAGATGTAGCGTTGTGTAAAAATGTGGCAAGGTGTGATGCTCACCCTCCGGGCTGACGAAGAATGGCAGCGGCACGAATACACACTTGGAAGTATGCGGTGTGAGTGAGAAACGTGAATAAAACTACGTCAAGTGAAGACTTTACCAGTAATTTTATGAATGAAGGCGCTAGTAAAAAACGATTCGAGTTGTGGGAGTGTTTCTGATTGTAACGATAGGAGATACTTGTATTGAGAATGATAATAATTGTGTCGGTTGCTTTGGTAATATGAATGAGTTCAACACGATAGTGATGCGGCCTGCTGCGGTTAAATTTGCTGCAAAAAGGGAGGGAATGCAGTCAAAGGACGGCTTAGATCTGAATGTGATGAATGTGTGTTAGTTATATGAAATGAAAAAAAAAACCTAGAATGTTTGTATGCGCAATTTCTTAGCTGCCAGAGCGAGAAAGTGTTCGTGTAAGAGGACTGTAATGGTGAAAGCATAGGGATGTTTTTTATGCCTTAACGATATTCATGCAGTGTTAAGGAAAACCCAGATAAGCTACAAAACAAAGATAAGTATATTCCTTAATAAAGGATTCCCCTCTTTAATATTTAGGTAACGAGCAGGAAAGATTTTTCGTATCAGGTACATTATCTCGTGTTTCCAATCCTTTTAGGCTTCGGCCCTGATCTTAAGTCGATAGTTACTAACTCTTATAATATCCAAATGCTCGAAAAACCGGTAAACTTTTTAACATTTTCAGCGGTTAATCCCAGTTCACACCAGGCTACTCTGTTCGATGCGACGAGGGTCGGTCTTGAATGGCTTGTTGTGAAAGTTCTGGAGAATTTTACTTATATTTTGATTACGTTACATTGAAATTCATGTTTTTTTTAGCAATCGGGATAGACAAATAAGCGGCTTACATCTTTAGTGACCTCAGAACGGAAATGTCTTCTTCTATAGTTGTAATGTTATCAGACTAATGGACATGTTTCTGTTCAAAATTCTCTATAAATTGGTGCAGTTTCCCTTGTTCTAGTCTCGTTTATTAGTTTCTGCAGCATCTGCGGAAAATTTCAGATATTCACTTTACACTGTCAATTACAGTAGGATACTAAGAAATATTACTTCCTTGAATAATGACTCATTCCAAGAAACCGCCCTTCATCCCCAGACTCTTAATTTTCATTACAAAAAAATTA
This sequence comes from Uranotaenia lowii, assembly GCF_029784155.1. Lineage (NCBI taxonomy): Eukaryota > Metazoa > Arthropoda > Insecta > Diptera > Culicidae > Uranotaenia > Uranotaenia lowii. The sequence continues at coordinate 427,114,808 of NC_073692.1, forward strand.
AATCTATGAATTTATTTTTCAGCGTCACATTTAATAATAACATATATTGTTAACCTGTTGATAGAAAATGTAAGTCTAAAAATGGTTACATTATCAGATTTTTTTTTAATGTGGCGCGCTGTGAAGTCACACTTCAAACAAATACATACTCATTTATCAAGAGAAAAAACTTTTTTTTTGTCAAAAAGCAGCATTTTGAATTCTAAGTCTATAGATATAACCTTCTGTTTTGTATACAATCGAACGCAAACAGTAAACACAATTCCCTTAAAAAATTGTCTGAAAATTACGTCACGGTCACTTGGAATGGGTCTTATTCTTATGACATTTTCATAGTTACTGTTTTCATAGAAAAATCATTTTATACTACTATAACCCTTAATGTTTCAAGGTAACAATAACAACCCTTATCCGGGAAGACTAGATGCCTGTCATGAACGATGCACTTACATTGTATTTTTTCCCTTTTGTTTCATTATTTAAAACTTAGTTCCTCAGCAAAGGTTCATCATTTTTTACTTTGCCAAAATATAATTTGGGTTTCTTAAATAAATTTTATTATATGACCCATTCCAGCGTGACGTCACAACGTTTGCAAAACAATTTTTTGGTATATGGTATGTAAGTTTTACAGGTCATATCGCACATTGTTAAAAATTGTACATCATAGGGTCAAAATTTAATTCTCTACAATTTGAAACCAAAAGTATTTGTATAGAGCAAATAGTTAACAAAATATAACCAAAAGGAATCGTGACGTCACAACGCGCCTCTTTTCCCACTTTTCAATTTTTTTTACAAAGTATCGATTCATTACAACCAACAAATCACTGTTTTTGATTTTTTTAAATTTTGATGTCAATTTATTTTAGAACGATTCAGTTTCGTGACGTCACAACGCACCATTTTTTTAAAGCAGGGTTTTGCAAAGCGTTGTGACGTCACGAAATTTGATGGTTAGCTACATGAAATAAATCAAAGTATAATCTTGAAATGAATACTTGATTTACTTAAAATGCTTAAAAACTTAATAAATAATGTGATTTGGTGATGAACTCGATCCATTTATTCCCAAAAATTAAATGGAATTTAATCTCAAAGGCCCATATAAGCAGATAAGGTTTGCAACACTGCTCACATCAATTTTATTCGAAGTTTTTTATGCGATCATGTGAATATTATTTAGGAAAAAACTAAAACTAGGAAATATTTATTCGTAAAAGTGTTGAAATGTGTTTCTGATCCTTTTTAATCTTTAATTGCAAAGGAAAGCAAAAATAAATTATAAGTCTTCGATCTTGCCAAAGATAGTTAATCGACACTAGAGTGCCTAAATCAGCCATCTAATGAAAATCTTATGAGTTGCAAGCTTTCACTATGACAAATAGTTTATCTCAAGATCCCATTTCGACAATGGTTTAGTTAAAAAGGTTTTTGAGTTTCAAAAATTAACTTCTGATGGGTCAAATACAAAAAATACATGAATTATCGTTAATCGACGCTAATTTTGAACGTTCTAGCTGTTTTATGATAACTCTAATCGAAACTAATCGAAACGCGTTCCTCAGATAAAATATTGTCATAATCAAAGCTTTAAAATACTCAACTTAAAAGAAAAATTGGTTGATAAAGACCTAAATTATTGACGAAAAACGGTTTTTTTTATCATGCCGAACCAAATCTACATAATTCCATACAAACTTTAGGTATGTTGCGCAACCTCTTTCCTTAGAATAATCTGATCCAAATTTTGCATGAGACCTTGTGGTAGTACATATTTGAATTTATTAAATTTTGTAATTCAGTTTAAAGTCTCTTTTGTGAGATTTTATGTGAACACGGGGTTCGATTTGGATTTTCTAGTGACATTCTTTGAGGTGGAAATTTTAATAAAAGCAGTTTTCTATTAAAATAATTGAATTAATTTTAATAATTTATTTTCTATGAAAATCTTATGATTTTTTTAATAAAAAAGTTAATCTATTTAGTTTACCAGTTTACCAGATTTTTTGAATCTCATTACATTTATTTCATGGAACTTATTTTGTTTGAACATAATGCCAGAAAGAAAAAGAAGCTTCTAGCGGTGTTTTTCATTCTAACATAGTTATATGAAGTACTAGATTAGAAATGTTTAAAAACAACTAAGTTAATGCAAAAAAAAAATTAGTTTCTTTGAAAACTTGATAATAGAATTCGTTTATTGAAGCACATTGTTGTGTTGAACTTGTATTGAAGAAATACTATCATAGTGTTGAAGTAAAAAGTCTTGAACGTTTTCGAAAAAAAAGTGATTAAATTTCCGTGACGTCACAACGCATGCTTTACCCGGGTGCAACTCACAACCTGCTAAACCGATTTTCAATCTAAAAATTGCATTAAATTCCACTCAAAAAGTTTGAAGAGACCTCAAATTTTCGACAATATATGAAATTTCAGTAAATCATAAATTTAAAAACAGTAGAATTTTCGTGACGTCACAACGCTTAGAAACAGATACCTTTATCAACGACTCTAGAGCGTAAACTTGCAGTAACTGTTATGTATCTTATATCATGCTTAAAAGATGGCTTTTCTACCATCATTTTGCAGTAATTTGTTTTGACATAGCGAGATTTTTGACAAAGTTATGTTATGAATGGAGAATATTTGCAAAAATCAATTTAATTTCACACTAAAATTTTTAAATTTCTACGTTAACTTACTCAATTCTAAAAAAAAGGTAGCTGAATATCATTTTATGGAAAATGACACTCAAGAAATAACCTTCCTAACGCTATGTAATTTATATTTGGATAATGAAAAATAAAAATCGGTTCTCCAGTTGAGGGGTGCTTGGAATGGGTCATATGTATATACCTAAAAAGATTGATATCATGTGCATAGTATTCATTGCATCAAAGTAAAATTCTCATTCATGTTCCATAAGTGAAGAAGTGCTGAAATACGAGGTATTCAAGAACCTACATTCCATAGAATATAAACTGTTTTTTTATCTTGACTGATCATTCACAAAATAATATTTTTTTTTTCATCAATATTTATAGAAACGGATTAAAAGTCGATAAATAGAGCTATACCTTGGTACTGGTAAGATTTAAGGTTGCATATTTAAGGTAAGAGTTTCACGGTGAGGTAAGATTTCATAATATTCAATCAATTTTATTTGTTAAATAAATTATTTTTGAACGGCCACTCAGTTGCCAGCTGGGCAGGTATCTACACGTATGCGGAATACCTGTCGAAAATTCATAACACTGGAAATGTTATGAATTTTATACGGTTGCGAAACTGATTGTTCGTTCTACAAATAACACATACACATACACGTAACACTCATTACATAACAGTTCATACGAAGCCATGGTGTCGGGTATGTGGCTGTTTGCATTGTAGATTGGCCGAACAATTGATCTAAAGAATGCAAATAACCGCATACGTTGGCGAAACTGCGGTGAATCCGTGCACCCATGGTGGATTACCTACATACATACATACATGCACAGCAACCGCACGCGGGCAGCTAGTTTTTTCGTTTCTTTTCCTCCCCTCTCCTTGCTCCATACGTTGCGGGCCAATGCTATGCAATAAGTTCGGTTCTCCTCAACAACAGCTATCGGCTTGAGTCCATCAAATTCAATAACGTAAATGAGTATGTGTGCCTCGTTTACTTCATGCATCATGTAGCGACCGAACGTTGAGAGAGTTCGTTCTGAGCAGCGAACGGATAGTGTCTCTCGGAGCAGATCCTCCTCATGGGGGGAGGTTTGAATGAATGTATATGTATCGTCTCCTGTATTACTATACGAGGCCTCAAAGTGTGTATTTTGAATGCCTCTGATGAGAAAATGGTTGAGGATTTCAATCACTGATTTATAAACAATCATTACATAACAAAATTTATATTTTTTTTAAATCTTATTTTTCTTCTTCACTGTTTTAACACTGATCGCCATCCTCCTCCGACAAGATGAATTGGATGACTGGAAAATCATCACTGAAATCAATTTCTGCTTCGCCGTCTTCATGATTTCTCTTACTGTGAACACCACCAGGATAAAAATTATACTCACGTCCATGAGTTGCCTGGATGAAAAAAAAAATCAAATCGTTGGAAATTCCCAACGAATTACTAGGTTGAAATCATCATGAAAAATGGGAAACTTCCTAATTTCCAGAGAATAAAAACCTTCAAATGGCGTTTATACGCCAAAAAGATGCGGTCTGAAGAAGATACTTTAAAAACAATTAAAGCACAAACCATGCAAAATGTATCGCTCTGGCATCATCTAAATTTATGGGTAAATCGGATGTATATATCCTTCACACTCTGGAAATGACTTTGAACCTTGCTGTTCTTTTTTTTTACCGCTGCTTTATGTTTATTTAATTTTTTTTTTTTGCAATGTACAAATTTAAGCCATTGACAAATTACGGCTTCAAAAAGAAATCATTTCTAAAGAAATAAAGTTTTGCAATTTTTATGCATGTGATAATCAAATTAACAAAATCATAAACATTAAAATCCCTTTCAGGTTGCTTGAAAAAAACAAGAAATTCTTGTCTTAATCATTTGCTTTTTATGAAACTCAATTCAGCCATTGAAAAACAAAAAAAAACATAATAAAATGGCATTTTTAAAAAAAAATCAATAAAATAAAATTTCAAAAATACTAAACACAAAATAAACATTTAAAAACATACCTTAAATACAGCATCTTACACCAGTGTTACAGAATAAAATTGGTAGGTACTTTGGCGGTCCGCCAAAACAACAATCTCCTGCTGGTAAAATAAACCCATCTGAGCATCGTCAGCGTAGGTTCCAAAAATCTACAGCAGCTTCCAACTGTCAGGTTCTAAAGCAGTTATCAAAGATGGTAAGATTTTCGAAAAATTCTACTTAATTTTCCGATCCAAACGAGAAAAACACTTAGTGCACTTCAAAGACTCCGATGCACTATAGAATTCCGATGCTTCTCACACGCTAACTTTTGGCTACCCCTTAACGAATACTTTTGACCCGTTATTCAATAAGACTGGGAGAACTCCTTTTTCCGGATATAGCCCCTTTACCCTTTAAGGGGTACTTAGCTTGATAACGCTTCAGCGGATGAAAATTACCCCTTATTCCAAATGCCTGCAGATGATAACTACCCCTTATTTGAAAGGCTTTCGTATGGTGGAAATTTCAGGAGCTGCTTATGGGAAATATGATTGCTGGGAAATTCATCACAACAAGATATCATGTTTTATGTGTTTATTTATTTAAATGACAATAATATTTTAAAAACTTCAAATTATTTGAAAGTTTTAATTTAACCTGAATGTTAGTCCGCCACGAATCGAGTTCCAAATATCGGCTTACTTTAGTCGCGCTCATTCTGAACTGTGCAGCCCTGAAATAACAAGAAGAAATAATTCAGAAAGGAATCAATATAAATATTCAATGAAATACTTACAATCTTTCTCATCGCTGGCAATTTGCCGGACGAATAGCAACGTTATGCAGTGCACAACACCTTAACCTACCCCTTTGAAGCGGATTTAAGCTTTTCGAAATAAGGGGTAATATTGACCCGACAAAATGACCCGTTATTTGACAGATCGTGGAGGTTCTCAATAACGGGTCAATTTTACGCCTTTAAGGGGTAGCCAAAAGTTAGCGTGCACCAACTCACTTTCTCGAATTACACGATTCACTGAACAGTGCTGTTGTGCCGGTTGTGAATGCTCCCAGAAAAAAAATGAGTGACCGTTGAGTGTCGCTCAATTTCAGTGCTACCTGAACTGGAACCTGGAATTAAACAAAATGGCGTTGACCCGCCAACAAAAATTACCCAACAGGAAAAAAAAATGATTGAAAATTACCAAAAAAAAACAAAGGATTTCATGAAAAGGAAAAAACTTTTGAAACGCTGAAAATGTTTGAAAAACAGCTCAAAAAAAAAACTCCCCAACACAACACGATCTCCAATGCAAGATATATGTTAAAGCGCCGATAAAGCATTAACACCTCCGAGTACAGCAGAAGGAACTTACCAACGGGAAGGCAGTACTTCCGGCTTTTTTTATATGCATAAATATAGTCACTTGGTCAGATCGGATTATCACACTAAAACGCTATTGCTGCTATTTTGTTGCGGCAACAACTTAAAAGTATCAATTTGCACGCCGATTCAAAACGCGCCGGACCACAAAACGATGAAAATCTGCAACTGCATGACCACTGACGTATAATGACAATTTTCTGATGCGGCGTGCGGAGAGTCACTCAGAGAGTGTGCCCAGATGACTTTACAAACACCTAAAGAACTCACAATAGAGTCGGGAAAAATAGAAAATGCGGTCAAACAATATGAACAATAGAAGGCAAAACCAAAATGCCATCATACAACCAAAACGTGTTTCTCTCATGAAAAAAATGTATTCGGTTTACATCAAAACTTTTCAAATGAACAATTAGGATGAAAGTTGTAAAAATCGTGTTACTGTGGGCTGATAAAAATCAAGGCTAATAGAAAACTTAAGCCACTATTAGAAATTGATTTTCCGAACCCGAAATTTTCACCAAAATACTCACTCGGAAACTGCATTCAAAATAAAAAACCGAAAATGTCGACTTGCCGCTTGTGTTCCAACATCCTCGTCGCCAATTGAAGTAACCCATCGTTACTAGGTTTTACCACTTATGTTACTTCAAATGGGCTCGACACTAAATTTCGAGAGCAGTGTTTTTATTTCGCAGCTTCAAAGCTAAAAATATTCGACTTTTAGTTTACATTATTTGGTTAAGTATTAAAATCTAGCTTACATTTTAGTGCGAGAATGTCGCCTGTGCTTCGCTACTCGATCGCTTTCGAACCCGGGTCTATCCGAGCCAGAATACGAAAATCACTAACATGAAACAAATAACTGTATTAAGATTCGAATTTCACTTTCAGTTAGATAAAGTAAAAAGAACTTACGGTTAGCTATGCTCTGAATTCTATCAGGCAATTCGTCGAGTGCTGCCGAAATCGAGTAGTATCGGAACGGTATCACTGTTTCAACAATCGATAATTAGCGAAATTCTATCCTAACAATCAAGTATCAAAGACAACTTACAATTAACGAGGCACTAATTAAGCTACCTGGCAAAATATCGGTGGTTCGGAATGGTGGGATCACTGTACGAACAATAACAGTTATTTCTCTTGGGTCAAATATCATCAAAAAAGGGGCAACTTACGGTTGGAGATATTGCGAAATTGTTGCACTTCTACAAGTGATACCTCTTCTGCGGGACGTTCACGGAAATAACTAAATTTTCACGGCATACAAACAATTACTCCGAACTTGTTCAAAAAGACGCGCACAATGCGAGGGAAACGTTTACAGTATGTTTGCAAAGAAAAAGGTGGTCACACACTGGGGGAGGAAGACTGAATAAAAAAAGAAAAGAAAAATTCAAACGTCAAATTTCTCTCATCAATCTACCGACCAGTGCGAAGGTTCAAAATTTTACTTTCTTATTTAGTAATTTTTAATAAAACTTTTTTCATGCTGAAAAGCACTTGTTCTGCATAAAACAATGATTTAATTAAGTTTTGCTTTCTTCTGGTAAATTCCTGCATGATCAGGCGTATTATGTCGCTCAAATTTCGTCAAAGTTTTGAAGCTGATAAATAAAAATGGCTTGATTAATGGTTGTTCTAAAAATATAGCTAAATCTAAATTTAGCACCTAAACAACTGAGTTACATGACTCACTACACGAAACTGATCATCGTAAGTTATAATTTGAACGATTACAAATCTTTTCAACAATTGCTGGCTTTTTGCCGAACAGTAAAAAAACGATGCAGAAAACGATGCAGCAAATTTCAGTCTTCCTCCCCCAGGTCACACACGGTGCCTCTTGTTGACAACCTAACCAATGCTGCCAGTGGTGCCGACAACTTATAATTAAGGACACAAATAAAGGGGTTTCTAGTGTTTTGAATAAATAAGACGACACACGTCTGGTTAGGACGGAAGCCAGTAACAAAGAGGCAGATCTGTTTTATTCTTAATATCTGGTACAAGATTTCGCCTGCGAAGTCCTTTTGTCCCTATGTCGACAGTGTTCCCATTCTGGGATCTGACCTACTCGTCGAAACATCTACTAAGCGAACACTACATCAACCAGAACCCCCAATTCATCGACAGCTACCTCCCCATCACTCTCCTGGATTGCTCGGGCAAGATAATGGAGAGAATTGTTAAACGGCGCCGGCGTCAACAGACGACTATTTCGATGACCTTGAAATTCTCCTTGACGCCTACCTGAATCCACCACCACCACCACATTGAATGTCTTTCCCTTGACATTTCTAAGACCTTCGGATCATGTTGATCGCATTGCCATCATCAACCAACTGATCAAATGGAGCAATGGTGGTCGTTTGTTCATTTATTTATTTATCAAAAATTATTTCAGAGAACAAATCAAACTTCTTTAATTTCTCTTCAAATAAATTCAATTTATTGTATTTTAAAAAACTAAATCAAAACAGATTCCAAACATATTCAAAAAAAAATCAAAAAATTAAAACTTAACTCATTGTTGAACGTTTTACGACAGCTGCCTTACGGAGGGTTTCTTCTTCATCCATAGCTGAAAATGAGATTGGATTTTTCGTCTAATAAAAGATAGGTGCCAACAAATTGATACCCGGTTTCCAATAACACTTTACCTGTTCTGTTCGACTGTCTTATTTGGAACCCGAAGCCAAAGTTGTCAGGAATATTCTTTGCCAAACTTCCCGTGCAGATTCCGTTGAAGATCGTCCTTCCTGGGTTAAATACTTACAGCGCTGCAATGTGAATTAAAGTTGAAAAATTTAACATTACCAAAACATTCGACTAGTTTATCACGTGTAGTTGGCACAACATGTTTTCGTTCAATGGATAATCTACAAACAAGATCGCATTCGGAAACCGCTATTGTCATGGTCCACTACTGCGTGGATATGCAAAATTACTCGAATATGTAACAGATTGCAGAGTTTGTTCAAAGACCTGTAGGTACAGGTTTTGTAGTCTTAGGTTTGTCTATCATTTGATGCCAATCTTCATTGTGACAGCCAATAGGGTAACGCATCACTTACACAATTCATTCACTTTCAGTTGAAGGTCGTTAGGCTAAGAAGCTATTTGAGAGGTTATCAGGTCAGAGTCACCGGGAGGTGATCAAACCAATAGTCTACATAGACATTGGGAGATCGTGGAGCAAAGAAGCCGTCGGAAGGTCGTTGCAATGATAAGAAGATTTTCAAGAGTCACCGAAAGGTCATCGAACCGAGAACTATAGAAAGGCAGACGGGCTGGAGCCACTGGAAGATGTATAGAAACCAAAAATCAGTGGAAGGTCATCAAGTCAAGAGTCATAGAAGGTCAGCAGAACGGAAGTCATTGTAAGAGTTTGGCCTCTGGAATGTCTTTGGGTTCCATGGAAGGTCGTTGGTTAGGAGCCCCAAACGGACCAAAGACAGGATGTCTTTTTTCCAGGATTTTAAGCCCAATGCAATGGATTTATACATCCCTATGAAGACATGTCGAGCCGGAGGAAGGTTGATGTCGAAGAAGACGCCACCGGAGGCAGTTGTGGGACTACGAATTCGGTTGTTTACGGGAGAATGACATTTTGCATAATTTCATTTTTTCGTGTGATCACGTCGAGACTACTTTTTCAGACAAAGTTGCGAGTTCTTTTTTGTTACTGAGGAAGCTGGTGTTTTTATTTGTTTGCATTGTGTTGACTTTTGCATAACCGTCATAAGTAAGCGTTTACCTCGCAAAACACCCAGCAGTGATGTCAATTGAATTTGTTTTTTGTCAATGCCAAAAGACATGCCCCCATTGAACACCTAATAACTTTTTTGTACAATGAAATACGAAGTTACGGTCTTCGACAAAGCTGTTCGCGGAAAATTTCCCTAAGAGAATTTAAAAATTATAAGCAGGCTCGGTTCCACAGAAGAATTAAAAATGATGTTGATTTTTCAGTACAAAATATTCAATTTTCCCATACAAACATAAAAGAGTTCAAATTTACTCATGTAAACGTTACTTAAAAATTCTGCAAAAATGTGTTTTGAACCAAAACGAAGCTTTTAAGAGGGTTTGAGAACCCAAATCGACTCACGCTACTAGACTTAGACCAATGTAAAAAGGTCAAAGCTTCCACCGGCGGGTCGACTCGGATTGGGGAGCCAAGGCCACTTTGGGCCGCTTCACCTCCTGCATTCTCGATGTTTGCGGCAATGCCGAGAAAAATAAAAAAATGTTACAAGTTTTTCTAAATAGTTACCAACCACAGATTGTATCATAGCTCCCGGTAAACCATTGGCGGTTTACCATTTGGCGTTTTGTAACACTTTGCAGTTTCTTATTTGGCATATGGCACTTAGGGCGATTTTCTTTTCAGCGGTTTGTAACATTACGCGGTTTCCCGATTTGTGAAAAAGTCTATTTGGCGGTATGAATTGGCAACTGAGTCACCCCAGCAAACATTTATGAAGGTATAACGCAGAAACAACAGAATTATTCAAACAAATATAACAGATAAAAAGATTGTATTAAACTTACCAAAATAGCATATAGCTACAAAAGTGGAGGCGATATATCTACAATGACAAGATTCCAACGATTCGATTTTCCAAAAAAAAAATGCAAAATAAACGAAAAAAAAAATCCTCGACCGAGATTTCAACTCCAGTCCTCCGAGTTCGCAGTCCGGTATCTTACCACGATGCCAACTCATCAGTTGATTTGGTACACGCTATAGCTCTATACACGCAGAAAAAGAAGGGGGGTTGGTTTCGACAAAACGTTTTGTTGTTTAATTTTATACTATCAACGCAGATTTTTCGACAGTTTTCACAAAAAAGCTGAATTCAAATAAAAGAAAAATATTGTTATTCATACACTCAAATTTTTTATTACTTTCATTTGAAATCTGGTTGGTTTTAAAACGAAATAAAGATTGTTTTTATTACCGTGTGACTTTAAAACGTAAAGTTAAAAAAGAAAAAAAGTGCGCGGGAAAATTGTTTGTTTTTTTTTTTTTCAAATTGAAAGAGGAATGGTACTGGAGGTTTGGTCCGCATTCCTGAAGGAACCTTTTACTTTGGTTACGGTAAGATGTTTGTAATTTTAACGTAAATAAAGATTTCAATTTTTTATTACACATTCATTTTCAGAAAGATGAACGGCAGACGGGCCCTCAAATGTGGGATTATTGCATTCCCCGTCTTTGCAGAAAGTTCCTACCATTACCACAAAGGGGTTTGCGGAATTTTTTTTTCCAGAAGGCAGCAGAATTCCAGGTAAATTAAATCTAGTAGTTTTTGCTGTTCGTGAATTAAGTTAAAAAACAATTTTCTTTTCGCCCCCAGGTTTGCCATCGCCGTTAATTCTCACCGGTAGAGAAGAACAAGGCGGCTGGAAGCGTACCATTGCTGGCCGGAGTCTGATAAGGCTTAAAAAGATGCGTTGAACAGCATTGGACTAGCCAGCTCGGAGATCGCACACTAGCAATTCCACTGCGCAGAACGGTTCTCTCCTGAAGCAGGCAATACGAGTGAGCTCATCGTTTTCATGCATGTACCTAGCAGTTCCAAGAAGAATAAATGAAAAACGACGAAATAAATAAAATTACAAAGTGTTATTTTGATGTTTTTCATAAATTCTGAAAATCCCTTAAACTATTAAAATGAACTTGAAACCAAAATTTTCTGCTTTCATTTTAATTGCTTTTAAATCATCTATTTCGAACCTTGAAACTGTTGTTATTTTGAACTGGGTATTTATTCTCTTGATCCCAAAATGTATTATTCGTTTTACCCAAAAAAATATTTATTTCGATAGAAATTTTGATTCATTTTTAAAAAGGGTGTATTTCATTTCCAATCAAACGATAAGTTTAAATTAAATCGATATTTTCAGTCAAAGTTATCGAAAATATATTTGTGCATTTTCCCAACCAAAATTTTTATTATTTTCGACCGAAATCTTATTGTTTTCAAAATATATTTTTCTGCGTGTAGGTGAGATTTTCTTTTTCGAACCGGTCAAAGGAAGAAACAGGAGAGAGTGTCAAATGAAGGACCGCCCATTTATCGTAAATCAGTTCACTCAAATCGTAAATGTCGAATGGGCTTATTCTCAACTTTTTGGAGACATATTTACGAATTGATTAACACGTTCGTCGCCACGTCACCCACATATGGGTGACGGCTCTCTTAAGCAAGGTTGCCGCTCAGTTCTGCCACGCGTTGTAAATCTGAAGCTCTCTCGCTTTACTTTCATGCTCTGAGATTTTTTTTGGGCGACGAACGTGTTAAAATTCTATCCGATTCAATTTATTTTGGGCAAAGCTTGTCGTACATGAATGATAGAAAATCACTCAATACCAACGTGTTTACGATAGTTATTGAAAATGTCTTAATATTCGATTTGGATTATCATTTCTATTACGATTTCAAGTTAGTTCGTGGTTGTGGTAGTTATAGCAAGGGTTAGTAAGGAAATGAGAGCTGATTTACAGTTAAAATGATTTCGAATGTTTTAATAATAATGAAAAATAAGCAAATGTGGAAATATCTGGAATTTAAGTAAAAGGGTTTAACAAACTATTATTTACAATTCAAAATTGAAGCTTAATTTCCGTTCGTGTATTGACAAAGGGACGGTTTTAAAGTGAAGCGTGCATGCAACAACAACAACAAGGGAGAGATCATTCTATAAACGAAATTTGGCAAAGATAGTCACGTTTTAACGCGGGGTTAGAGGAAGGTCACTACAATGGCGCAGTCCAACAGCGAACCTAACCAGCCCTTAAATTGATACCAGAGCTGGCAACAATTCAAAAGGAATTCTTTAAATTATGCGAAATTTACTGTTTACGGCGTGAGTTCTCGAGAAGTTTGTGGCATCAAATAAAAGGGAAGTGTGAAATTGTAAGTACGCAGGGCACGGCCTTTTTGGAAATAATTGAACGGTAAGTTGTTTAATCTGTGGGACGACCACGACGAGATGACAAAAAAAAAAAAAGTAAAATTGAGAATGTTGATGTTTGTGTGTGCGAGTGAATTCATCGAATTTCATACTTCGAATCCATCTCCAACCAAATTATGCACTGTAAAAAAAAAACTAATATTATTTACATGAGATGCGAAACAAAAGCAAAATTTATACTCATCCGTTTAAGAAGTACATGAATCCAAATAATACCCAGGAGAATTGTTTCGAGTGGCCTTTATCGTGATTAACTCAACCGATCAAATACAGGCTTGTGAATTATCAAAATAGAATTTAGCTATTAGAAACTTACATCTATCGAAAAATAAAACAATTTAGTTCCATGTTAAAAAAATCATGAAAACCATGATTTTAATGTTCAGTCTAAACATCGCTTGCATTAAAAATATATATATGACTAAATAACACTTTTTTAAAAAAGGACTACAATGAAAGGTTGTAAAACAAGCACATAAAAATTTAAAAAAAACGCTACTTTATTAGTAAGTTTCTAAAATTTATACGCGAATTAAAAAAAAACCATTCTTTTTATCTCGGTGTACAAATGATACCAGTTACCAGAATCCATCTACTGGAGTGTTTGGTGGTTTTTTTCTGTTTACAATCAATTATGTTTTTGAAAATGAAAAGAAAGGAACGTAGAGTTATTCTTTCCCTATTTAATTACTACCTCCGTTCACATATACAGAAAATTGAAAATGGATAGAAGCTTAAAAGATATGGAAATGGATATTTGCATGTAGCGGTAAGTCTACGCACTTAATGCTAAAACCATTTAGGACGATAGTGATCAAAATTCGTCGCATCGATTCTCTTTGCAGGTTTTACGTTTTACGTTTGTGATAATGCGATTCAACGCGATGCAGGAGAAACATTTACACCAAACAATCTGATTAGTTATAGTGCGGAAGTTTTGAAAACATCGGTACTTTCCTTAATGTCGGGTTCGAGCACTACTGCCACAGTTCTATCAGGAACTGTCTGTTGAAGAAAATGATAATATTGGTATGTACCTGTTTCAACCAATTCTGGTTTAAATATTTTTATTTTTAGGTCAATTTCTCTTAATTTCAAGTTTTTCAACCTGATAAAAATAAAATTTGGTGAATATTTAGAAGTTGATTGAGAAATGATGCTCAGAATGCCCTGAGGAGGTCTTTCTTAAAAAAAAGTAAACTCTAACTAAAGCAGAGTGATACTACGAACCACTATCCGAACTTGAGAAATGTAGATTAATGTATGTGATTATTATTTAAACCGACTAAGTAACAAACTTATAATCGGTCGATCGGTAATCACGCCACTAATACCGTATTTGTTTTCTCCCCTCGGTCAGTGTTCCACCGTACCCGACAAAAACAAACACAAATCGTCGCCAGTGTATTGCTACCCCACTCACTCACACGCTCTCTCGCAACACTGGCAAAATTATCGGTGGGCCACCGTCCGTAAGCAGAACTCCGACAGGTCAAAACCAGTGCAACACCGTCCGAATAAACAAACAGTTTGACAGCACCTAGTGGTGCACCAGTGCAACACTAGTGCAACACTCGGCATAAACAAATACGGTATAAGGTTGCCGAATACTAGGGGTAGCAACAAATGGTTTGTTTCTTAAAATAAACTGAAGGGGAATAGGAGCAAATATCTCTTGTGTGAACAAAGCAATTTGATTTGATAGGACGTCACAGGCACAGCAAGCAAAACGATCTACCTAACAGGTGCGTCTTAAAAAAAAAAAAAAATTAGATTAAAATATTTTTATCGATAACTCTGTTATCAAACTTCTTAAATGCGGTACTTATAAGTGATGTTGAACCTAATCAGCAAGGAATAAGAGAATCACTTTTGCAAACATGCCTCTTGGAATTTTTTTTTTTTTTGTAAATTATTTATTTGAAACGGCTCATACCTTTAGGCTTTAAGGAGCCAAACTCATTTTGTTTGATTACAATTGTGTACTTAGATCTAGTTCACTTTTTTTTTTTTGAAGAAAAAGAAAGATAGAAAGGGAAATATGAAAATAAAGAGAATTATAGTCGAAGATCGATAGCTTTTAGGAAAAGGTATATCTTGAACATATAGTCCAAGTCCATCATACCTAATACATCCCTCACTGGAACGTCGGGTGGTTTTCCTCGGGCCCGAAGGGAATCTATAAAGTTCGCTCTGGCGAATAGGTGGTCCTCACACGACCAAACAATATGCTCGATGTCATGGTAACCTAGACCACATCCGCATAAATTGCTGCCAGCAATATTTAAACGATAGAGTACCGCATTCATGGAATAATGATTGGACATGAGACGGGAAAATATACGAATAAAATCCCGAGTCAGGTTCAATCTATTAAACCAGGGTTTAAGGCTTACCTTTGGGATAATCGAGTGGAACCACCGACCCAACTCATCCTCGTCCCATCTACGCTGCCAGTTGACAAGAGAGTTTCTTCGAGCCAAGAAGTAAAATTCGTTGAATACGATTTCACGCTGGTAAATGTTGCCTTCCATCGCACCCACTTTTGCAAGGGAATCTGCCCTCTCATTGCCTGCTATTGAGCAATGTGAGGGGACCCAGATAAAGGTGATAGAAAAGCAACGTCTTGATAAAGTGGTCAATATATCTCGTATCATTTCGAGGAAGTACGGCGTGAATTTTCCTGGTTTTATAGAGCGGATTGCTTCAACAGAGCTGAGACTATCAGTTATAATATAGTAGTGTTCAATAGGTCGTGTGGCGATACTATTCAAAGCCCAGTGAATAGCTGCTAACTCTGCAACATATACAGAGCATGGTGACTGGAGACTGTGAGATGCGCTGGATATTTCGTTGAACACTCCAAATCCTGTTGTTTCCTCTATAAGTGATCCATCGGTAAAGTACATTTTATCAGCATCGACGTGTCTATATTTAGCTTCGAAAATTCTTGGAATCAGAAGAGGACGATGCGGATCCGGGATTCCACGAATTTCCTGCTGCATAGACAAATCAAACTGGACAGAAGAATGATCGTAGTCTGGGTTACAAACACGAGTTGGAGAATACGAAGAAGGGTTTACCTGCATTGACATGAGGATATGGTATATAGACATAAATCTGGTTTGAACATTTTGCTCAAGTAACCTTTCGAAATTTACAATCACCAATGGGTTCATGACCTCACACCTGATGAGGAACCGAAGTGATAGTAAATTGAATCGATCTTTCAAAGGGAGTATTCCTGCCAAAACTTCAAGACTCATGTTGTGTGTTGAGGGCATACAGCCCAAAGCGATACGGAGACAACGGTATTGGATACGCTCTAGTTTGATGAGGTGAGTTTTGGCAGCTGACTGGAAACAGAAGCTACCATATTCCATAACGGATAGAATAGTTGTTCGATACAATTTGATAAGATCTTCTGGATGGGCTCCCCACCAGGTGCCAGTAATTGATCGGAGAAAATTGATTCTTTGTTGGCATTTTCCTTTCAGATACTCAATGTGGGCTCTCCAGGTACACTTGGAATCAAACCAAACCCCAAGATACTTGAAACTCCTCGATTGAGTGATCGTTCTGCCTAGGAGTTGAAGCTTAGGTTGAGCAGGTCTACGTTTCTTAGAGAAAACAACCATTTCCGTTTTCTGAGGGGAAAACTCAATCCCAAGCCCCAAAGCCCAGGAAGACAATCTGTCTAAAGTATCTTGTAAAGGCCTGTGCAGATGAGACTCAGTAGATCCTGTGACAGACACTACTCCGTCATCTGCAAGTTGTCTTAGAGTGCAGCCTTCAGAGAGACAGCTGTCGATGTCACTCACATAAAAGTTGTACAAAAGTGGACTCAAACATGAACCCTGTGGGAGGCCCATGTAAGATGTTCTTCTAACTGCAAAATCTCCGTGAGCAAAGTTCAAATGTTTCTCACAAAGTAAGCTGTATAAGATGTTGTTCAATAGAGGAGGCAGACCCCGGGAGTGCAACTTGTCTGACAAAACCTCTATTGAGACTGCATCAAAAGCTCCCTTTATGTCTAGAAACACTGAAGCCATTTGCTCACGTTTTGCGTACGCCATTTGTATCTCTGAAGACAGCAAAGCGAGGCAATCGTTTGTCCCTTTGCCCCTTCGAAACCCAAATTGAGTATCTGAAAGGAGACCATTTGTTTCTACCCATTTGTCCAAACGAAACAATATCATTTTCTCCATCAATTTGCGTATACAAGACAACATCGCTATTGGACGGTAAGAGTTGGGATCAGACGCTGGTTTTCCGGGCTTTTGGATAGCAATGACTCTCACTTGTCTCCAATCTTGGGGAACAATGTTATGCTCCAAGAATTGGTTAAATAAATTTAACAAGCGAAATTTTGCAGCATCCGGAAGGTTTTTCAACAAGTTAAATTTGATTTCATCAATTCCCGGAGCTGAATTGTTGCAAGAGAGGAGGGCAAGTGAGAATTCGACCATCGAAAAGCTTGAGTCTAGACCACTATCAGACCTATCAGGAGGCACGTTCCGGATTATTTTTTGCACAGGTGTAGAATCTGGACAGACTTTCCGTGCGAATTTAAATATCCACCTATGTGAATATTCCTCACTTTCATTTGTAGATGATCGATTACGCATGCTTCGTGCCACTTTCCACAAAGTACTTAAGGATGTTTCACGCGATAACCCACTAACAAAATTCCTCCAATACGCCTTTTTCTTCCCCTTGGTTAACTTTTTAAACTGATTTTCAAGGGAAACGTAAGCTTCAAAATGGACAAGAGTTCCATGTTTTCGAAATTCTTTAAATGCTGTTGATTTGTCCTTATAAAGCTTAGAACACTGAGGGTCCCACCATGGATTAGGAGGCCTTCGATGAATAGATGATTCTGGGATGGGTTTTGTTTGAGCGTCAACTGCACTATCGTGTATCAGACAAGAAAGAAAGTGGTACTCCTCCAAAGGAGGTAAAACGTGCATAGAGTCGATGGCGGTTTTAATTGTGTCCGAGTACTTTTTCCAGTCGATGTGTCTTGTAAGGTCATATGTCATATTTATTGTGTTCGAAGAGCTGACCCCATTGGTGATAGTAATTTCGATAGGTAAGTGATCACTACCATTCGGATCATGGACTACCTTCCACTGGCAATCAAATGATAGTGAATTTGAGCAGAGTGAGAGGTCAATTGCACTTTGTCTTGCAGGAGGTTTAGGTACCCGTGTTTTTTCACCCGTGTTCAATACTGTTAAATTGAAACTGTCGCAAATGTCATAGATAAGAGTAGAACGACTATCGTCAATTTGTTCTCCCCAGACAGTTCCATGTGAATTGAAGTCACCCAGGATCAACCTTGGCTCAGGGAGCACTGAGCACAGGTCCTCTAGGTGATTTCGATCCACTGCAACTCTCTGAGGCCAGTACAAACTGACAACACATAAGTCCTTACCTCTTATTGTTGTATGACATGCAACAGCTTCAATTCCGCCTGATAAAGGAAGGTGAATTCTATAAAAAGAGTGGCACTTATTGATCCCCAAAAGCACCCCTCCATAAGAATCGTCACGATCCAGACGGATAATATTAAAATTGTGGAATGAGATGTTAGATTGAGAAGATAGCCAAGTTTCGGACAATGCAAAGATATCACAGTTTGTTTTATGAAGTAAATAATTCAATGAATCCAATTTTGGAATAAGACTACGACAATTCCACTGTAGTACAGTGATATCTCCGACCTCTCGGCGTAAATTAGCCATCGAGAGATACAAACACTGAAAGGAGGGGCCAAGTTTGCATCAATTGCTTTAAAAATGTCTTTAATACAGGAAGCATTGCAAATACAATGTCTTTCACGGGTTCTGATACATTAAAACACGAAAAAAATCCGTTCAAAATGTCAGTCAACTTAAAGAGCCCAGACTGAGTCGTTGATTCTGGCATCACGTTTGGGGTTTGGGTTTGCGAAGCTCCCGCAGCTGTTGGTTTATTCTGCAGTGGTGCATTTCCGCGGAAACCTGGAGGAACTTGTTTTTCCTTTTCAGCAGCAGACGACTTTTTCTCGTTTCTATTTGAAGAGACAACCGTAGCTATTTTAGCTGGTATTTTCGGAGAAGGCGCCTTCGTTCGCTTCCGAGAGCCTCCTGCAACGAAGACTGGCTGAACTTCATCAGCCGTATCTGTGTCTTCATTGTCAACTGACAGCACAGAAAAAATGTTACTGGTCTGAGGTTGGACCGGTGGAGAGGCGCTCTTTAATATGGCGGCATAAGAACGCTTGGAGCGTTCTTTTAAAGAGCGCCTCTGTTTATCCCAGCTTGCCTGAAATGCCTCGCAGGAGGAGATATCATGGGGTGAGCCCCCGCAATAGACGCATTTTTGCTCAACTGCTGAGCATGCTCCTTCCCCATGATTCTCCCCACAATGCAAGCATCGCTTCTTGTTGCAGCAATGCGAAGCAGTATGCCCCAACTTGATGCAATTCTTGCATTGCATTGGGCGAGGCACATAAAGGCGTACTGGAAGCCTTAAAATTCCGTCAATCAAGACGTAATGAGGGAGGGCTGTTCCTGCAAATGTAACCCGAATCGAGGCTGAAGGCGAATACTTGGTAACGCCATCAACGACGGAGGCAGTCATGAGTTGGCGACAATCCAAGATTCCGACCGAAGTCGAATCAAGGCTCTTGAACTTACCTACGCCGTGAGACTTAACGTACTCAGCCTCCAAACTCGATTCGGTGATCACACCCTCGATCTCTACGTCTCGAGATGGAATATAGAGCTGATACTCTAAATTAAAAAAATTACTGGCAAGAATTCCGTTTGCGGCCTTCCGGTCGGCCACAACAACGCGCAATTTGTTCGGACGTACTTTGGAAACACTGGTAACGGAGGGCCACCTAGCCAGATCTTTCGTGATCTGCACTAAATTTAATGGTTTTCCGTTAGTTTTGGGCCGGATGAAAACCACCCCCGGCCCAGAAGAGGATGAATTATCAGGATAAACTCGGAGTCGGGTTGTTTTTCCCGCGGCTGCAGATGGAGTAGCAATATCAACTGGCGGAGAAGGATGAGCATTCGAAGAACCAGCTACAGCTGAATCCTCCAGATGCTCCTCATCCTCATAGATGATTTGCTCACCATCCACCTCTGGCGGGTCCGACCCCCCGCCTTCGCTCATATTTCATGAAAATAAAAGCGAAGCTCAATTTGATCGAAATATATAATAGAGAAAAAATAGAATTAGAAATAGAGAAAAGTAAGAAAAGTATAACAAACTTGATTTTTGTTTTGATTGGCTCCTTCAGTGGTGATCCCAACCACGTGGTCCTTCTTCGAAGATGGCTGCCACGTCAAGTCTCGGCTCGAGCAAGAACGACCAGATTGATGATGATGATGAGTCAAACAATGGCGGCGGCCCTCGTGGTGACCAGTTGAGGGCAGTCAGCTAGCCAGAAAAAAACCTTTTTTTTTGTCGACCAACACTATAATAGCACCACTTTGGCGAGCTGGGGTCTGCCTTTGGCAGAAAAACGTATAGCGTGGTACAAAACACCGTATTAAACGCCCGAACGGAACGAAACACCCGGATATATTGGACGAAATCTCGAAACGCGACTGTTCACTATGAGCGATACGAGACGAATGATCTCTTGGAATTTTGATCATCATGAATGAAGGTGACCACGTCGTCAATGTGTATGATGAAATTGTATTAAATTGAAATTACAATTATAATAACTGATCTCTCTTCGATTATTGAATGAATCTTTTGCAATGTACATTACATTACATCAAGGTAAAATAACTTTAACGACCCTTTTCTTACTTACACAAAGTTGAAAGGAATACACTCGGTACAACTAGCTGTGCATTGAATGTCAGACAGATTTTCAGATCGTTTATCTGTTTAACAATAAAACTTCGAGAGTCTTTTTCACGGGCAACGGATTAAACCAAAGTAGGGCGTTTCGATGAAGTCTGATTAAAAAAAAAAATAAGAAAAGAAGGAAGTCAAAGGTTCACTAAAAGTACGTTTCAGTCACTTATTAGAGAGGTTGAGGTTATGTTGGTCAAATGACTATTATCTAATTAAGGGTTTGGTTGATCACGGATTGGATGACGGTTTATCACTTGACAGTTAATTAGGGAAACCAAGATGACGTGAAAATTTGCATGTCCAACATGCATGAATAGAATAATAATTAAAATAAAACTCGTTTCGAAAAATTTAACTAGAATGAGTTATTTTTTGAGATGCTACGATGAATAATGTGGAATAAAGGAAGCAATAAATTCATTCGAAAAGTCATGAATCGAGTAATGATTTAGTTATGAAATGCAATGATGGAAAATGTTGAATATAGAGTGGAATGATGAAATGCGTTGAATAAATAAGCAATCAAAAGACAACTTGCGAGAGGTCAAGTTCAGATCGATTCATGCGAGAGGTCATGAATCGGATTATGACTGATAATCAAATGATATGCAATGATGAATAACAATCAAAAGACAACTTGCGAGAGGTCAAGTTCAGTTCGATTCATGCGAGAGGTCATGAATCGGATTATGATTGAATTATGAAATGATATGCAATGATAGATAACAATCAAAAGACAACTTGCGAGAGGTCAAGTTCTGTTCGATTCATGCGAGAGGTCATGAATCGGATTATGATTGAGTTATGATATGATATGCAATGATAAATAGCAATCAAAAGACAACTTGTGACAGGTCAAGTGATGGGTTATGGATTATATAATAAAATGCAAAGATGAAAAATGTCGAATAAAGAATTGAATGATAAGAAAGAGTCGAATAAAAAGCTGAATGGCAAAATGCATAGAATAAAGAAAGCTAAAAAAAAAAATTTTTTTTGAGTCACTGATCAAATTGAGTTAGAAAATAAAATTAAAGAAAAAAAAAGTTTAATAAAGAGTTGAATGATAAGAAAGGCGTTGAATTTAAGGTTGAATGTTTGTAGTGAAAATCAATAAAGAATGCAAAAAAAAACAACTTGCGAGAGGTTCAGTTCAGTTCGATTGATGCGTGATGAATCGGATCATGATTGAGTTATGAAATGAAATACAATAATGAAAAACGTTAAATAAAGAGTGAAATGATGAAAAGCGTCGAACAAAGAGTTGAATGGTACATAACGTTGATCAAAGAAATCAATCAAAAGAAAATATGCGAGGGGTCATGTTCATTTCAATTCATGCTAGAAATCATGAATCTAATAAACACAACAATCGATCGCTACTTAAAAAAAAAACCTTAAAATAACGGCAAATTATAAATGATTGAAAAAATAACAACTTTTAAGAGCACTGCTGATTTAAATATAGGCGATAATAAACATTTCCTGGAAATAAAAAAAAAAAACAATAGCTTTTTCATTGAAAAGGTGAAAGATAAAATCGTTTGAGCTTATTTTACTCTTCCTGCCGGTTAAATACTTCTACGATCCTTTTTCATTATATTTCGTCACTATAGTAAGAAGAATCAACAAAAAGTTTTGATTAGAGTACAGGAGAAGGCGAATGTGGTAGTTATAGCAAGGGTTAGTAAGGAAATGAGAGCTGATTTACAGTTAAAATGATTTCGAATGTTTTAATAATAATGAAAAATAAGCAAATGTGGAAATATCTGGAATTTAAGTAAAAGGGTTTAACAAACTATTATTTACAATTCAAAATTGAAGCTTAATTTCCGTTCGTGTATTGACAAAGGGACGGTTTTAAAGTGAAGCGTGCATGCAACAACAACAACAAGGGAGAGATCATTCTATAAACGAAATTTGGCAAAGATAGTCACGTTTTAACGCGGGGTTAGAGGAAGGTCACTACAGTGGTCTGTTTCAAATGTTCAAAAGTCCGTCCTAGAAACATGGATCAGAATTACAAGGATATCCTTACGAGGATATCCTTACGAGAATCGTCCCTAGCTTTGGGTAAACCAAGAAACATGGGGCCTTTCTAGATCTAGAACCTCTAGAATCTAGAAACCTAGAAAAACGGAGCCGTCTCAGAAATAAAGATCAGAGCGAAGAGACTGCCTCTTCACGCTGCGCGTTCGAACGAGAGTGATATATGTTCCTTACTCTTCGCGTTGCGGGGCTAGGGGATCGTTCCTAGCTTTGGGTAAACCTAGAAACATCTTTCAGTAAACCTACAAAAACGGTTCCGTCTTAGAAACATAGTTTTTTTTTTTTTGGGATTTTAAACCAATTGGTTCATTCAACACCACCCCTTAGAAATATACACAGTAAACGAAAATTACCGAGTTCGGTAATTTTTTTACCGAAATCCTAACATGTGTAAATCGTTAAACTGTTCGGTAATTTTTTCGGTAAAAAATAAACGAACATCGGTAAATGAAGAGTCGATTTACCGATGTTCGTTTATTTTTTACCGGAAAAATTACCGAACAGTTTAACGATTTACACATGTTAGGATTTCGGTAAAAAAATTACCGAACTCGGTAATTTTCATTTACTGTGTAGATCAGAGAAAATCAGAGCTGCCTCCTTACGCTGTGCATTCGAACTAGAGTGAGGGTTCGCGTTTCGAAACCAAACAAATCCTTTGAACACAATATCTGCTCAGTATAAAGGGTGTCCACGATGAAATTGCCACACACAAAATTAATTCGCAAAATTCGAGTTTTCATCCGATTGCCATCAAATTTTCAGGGATTGAAAAAAAACTATTATACTTCATTTTACCATTTTACTCGAATTTAGGTACCATCCATACGCAAATGCCCGAGCCTTGGCCCCCCGGCCATAAGATTCTGCACAACCTGTGAATCAACCGTTTTTTGCATGTTAACCCGCATACTTTCTTCAGTTTCTCGACTGTCTTCACTACCTTAGGTCGTTTAAGAAGGTGCTGCTTCATAATCGCCCAGTACTTCTCTCTAGGGTTGAACTTTTTCGGCACAAAATTGACCTTATTGTCCGCATACCACTTCAGTACGTCCACTCATTCGCCATTCAATCTCGAACCGCCATTGAGATAGGACGCTTTTGAACAAGTGCTAAGTTTTCGCTGCTGAAAATTTTCATCGCCGCGTTTTTTCTAACCTTCGCTATCACGGACATCTCATCTTAAGGATTTTACGTAGTGGAAATTAAAAGTGCTCAGTGATCAGTGTTTCGTTGTTATGGGGGAAAATCCCCCTCCATGGGGCCCTGCCCCGCAGCCAAGCAGCTCAAACCGGAGAAGACTACCTGAATGGATGGACCCAAGAGGCGAACACGGAGAAATACAATTCCTCCTGCTGAAACCTTCCTCCACTGCCAAATTGCCCGCCTATCCTTTCATCATTTCCAAGACTGTGGAACTGGCTGTCGGTCAAATCGCTGGTGGCCATCCCTACGACAAAGGACAATCTTACCTGTTAAAAGTAAGATCTCCGAAACAAGTGGAAAAATTACTCACCATAAACGAGCTGATTGATTCCACTCCAGTTACCATCTCTTTGCATCCAACCCTCAACACATGTAAGTGTGTCGTAACATGTAAAGAGGTAGCTGGTGCATCGAACCAACAACTAGCAAGTGATCTAGCCAGTCAAGGGGTCACAAATGTTTACAGGTTTCTTAGAAAAGTGGACGGCAAGGAGGTTCCCACGGACACACTAGTCTTGACAATTCAAGGCACCACAGTCCCAGCTCGCATCCGATTTGGTTTCCTACAAACCCCAACACGCCAATACTACCCTCGCCCCATGATGTGTATGCAGTGTGGTAATTTCGGGCACACGAAAAAGCACTGCAAAAACGATGTGACCTGTCTTATCTGTGGAGAAAACAAATTGCACACGGATTGTCAGCTTCCTCCAAATTGTTTGAACTGCCAAAATCCCCATCCCACCACCAGCCGGGCCTGCCCTGCTTTCAAGGACGAACTTGAAATCATCAAGATCAGAACAGACCGCGGCATCTCTCACAGCGACGCTGTTAAGGAGTACAGAACCCACCAAAATCAGACCAGTTCCATTCAACAACGACTGAATCAGATCCGGATCAACCCCAGCTGCTCCACCGATGACAAAGACCGTGAAATTGCCGAACTACGCAGACAGGTGGCATTCCTCACCGCACAAATAGCTACCTTTTCTCAGCTGGTGAAGAATAAAGAGCAAATCAACGAATCTCAGGACAACTCCGAAAGTGACACCAGTATGGAAAGCAACAACTCTGCCATCAGCAAGGCTTCCAACACCAAGCGTTTCTGGAGGACTTCATCGGACGATTCCCCTACCGGAACAGAAAATAAACAACTGGATGACAACAAAATGCCGAACCGTCCCAAAAAGAAATGTCAACGCAGACCAGACCATACTACACTTCCAACTAAAAACTTGACTGCGAACACCAACCAACAAAAATCCCATCCAACCCCACCGGTAAACCCATCTTATTTTCTGAAGACTGGTAAGTCAAACCAACCATAGATTCCATATTTAAAAATCTTTCCAATTATTTCCACTCTCTGAACACTTCTATCTACCACTTTTCCTTCTATAATCATGGCCCAAAACAGTCGCAATAGCCCCACCCGAAAAACCATAACCAACTTCGCATTACAGTGGAATATATTTGGTCTCCGAACCCGGCTACCCGAACTACAACTCCTTGTCTCAAAATTCTCCCCTATAATTCTCGCCCTTCAAGAAACCCTCTCCCCACATTCAACAACTAAGACAAATATAATAAACGGATATCACTTTTTGGCACATAAAAATCCCTCGAACCCCTACAGCCGAGGCGTAGGCATTGGAATAAAAAACGGAACCCCATACTCCTCAGTAAACATTAACTCCCTACTCAACGTCATCTGTATACGGCTGTATACGGATGCCCCCATCAAAATCTCCGTAGTATCTCTTTATGCATCGCCATCACTGTCTTATGAAGACTACACTAAAAACTTTGAAGACCTTATTCCCCAAATACCGCCCCCTTTTATCCTACTCGGTGATTTCAACGCCCACTCTACGGAATGGGGTAGTAAAACCGTTGACCGAAAGGGTGAGTTTATTGAGGACTTAGCCCAAACACAATGTCTTACCATTTTGAATGATGGCTCCCCTACACGCTTATGCCCTCGCACGGGCAACACATCAGCCATTGACCTAAGCATGGTCTCATGGACTCTTGGTCCTAAATTCGGTTGGAAAGCCCTAGAAGACAATGGTGGAAGCGATCACTTTCCCCTCCTAATCAACCTACAACACCCCTCCCCAATAGCCGCAACAAGACCTCGTTGGCGATATGATGAAGCCAAATGGGAAGATTACCAAACACATATCGACAACTTAATCTCCATGCATGAATCCATTTCTCTCGAGCAATTCAATAACATTCTGTTGGACGCGGGTACACAATTCATTCCCCGCACTAGTGGGATACCAGGGAAAACAGCGGTTCCATGGTGGGGACCTGAAGTCCGAGAAGCTCTGAAAAAACGTAGGAAGGCCTTGCGACTCCTGAGACGAATTCCAAATGACCATCCCAATAAACAAAATGCTCTGATAGCCTTCAAAAAAGCCAGGGCAGCAGCAAGGTCCGCCGTCCGCTCCGCAAAAAACGAATGCTGGCTAAAGTTCACTGAAGAAATAAATCCCAACACCCCATCCAAAATCCTTTGGAGTAAAATCAAAATCCTCAATGGAGAGCCCCGGAAAAATCAATTTCACCTGCTCCTTAACCACAACTATACCAACGACCCACCTCTCCTTGCTGAAGCTTTCTGCCAGCACTTTTCTTCCACCAGCAATATCCAACCAAATCTAACCCTATCCGAAGAAGCCCCACTCCCTATTCAAAATCTTCCTCTTAACTCCTCCTACAATTCCGACTTCACCCTAGAAGAACTTAACACTGCCCTACGTAAAGTCAAAGGACTCTCTTCCGGACCCGATGACATTGGATATCCGTTCTTAAAAAACTTGCCCCTATCTGGTAAAATAAAGTTTTTAAATATAATTAACCACATATGGAATGAAGGATCCATACCCGATATCTGGAAGCGCGGCCTAATAGTACCCATCCCCAAACCTCAAAAAGATCCAAGCAATATCGATAGCTATCGCCCCATTACCTTGATAGACTGTGCTGGTAAGATTATGGAAAGGCTGGTCAATCACCGCCTCAATACTGTTCTTGACCAAAATCACCTCTTAGACGACCGCCAATACGCCTTTCGTCCCGGCCGATCAACTGACGACTATCTTTGTCTCCTAGAATGCATTCTGGATGATGCCTTAAGTCGTAGCCAACATATCGATCTTTTATCCTTGGACCTATCCAAAGCGTTTGATCGGGTCGATCATACTACCATACTTACAGCCCTAAGAGAATGGGGACTCGCCGGTAGACTATACCAATACATAAAAAGCTTCCTATCAAACCGCACTATCCAGGTCCTTATCAATAACTGTCTTTCCAACCCAAAGCCAATATTCACAGGGGTACCACAAGGATCAGTAATCTCTCCCACCCTCTTCCTTATCGCAATCAATTCTATCTTCAAAATCATCCCCGATCACACTAAGATCCTAGTCTACGCAGACGATATCACATTAGTCTCGATATCTCCTTTCGCACGCTTAGCACGCAATAGACTACAAATAACACTGGACAAAATAGCCAGCTGGGCACCCAGAACGGGTTTCCAATTCTCTCCTGACAAGTCCAAACTCCTCCACCTGGGCCCTAACAGAAAGAAACTCAAAAAGCTCCCTCCTTTAAAACTTCTTAATCAAGCCATTCCCTTCGTCCACTCCATCCGACTTTTGGGTGTTTGGATTGATGATCGACTGAATTTCTCAACTCATCTCAATCATGTCAGAAAAAGCACAAAAAACAAGACCAACATACTTCGGATCCTGAGTAAAACCCCAAGTCATGCCAACCGCGACTCCCTCCTAAGATTTGTCCATGGATGGATACTCCCATCAGTACTCTACGGACTTGGTTTCATCAGTAGGTCCGGCCCACGTCTCTATAATAAACTCGAACCCTTATACAATGGATTCATAAGAACAGTTGGTTCTGCCTTTGTCACAAGCCCAATTGTATCTATTATGGCTGAAAGCGGCCAGCTTCCCTTCAGATATCTAGTGGCCAAACATCTAACATCCAAATCTCTCCGCTGGCTCGCCATCGGAGGTAACAGCGATGCTCCATTAGTATCTCGCACCAACACTCTACTCCTAGAACTTACTAACTCTACCCTTCCATCCATCTGCCAAAGAAGAACCCCCGCCTTTCGGTATTGGACCGAGAAAACACCATCCGTCGATCTGTCCTTGTCCCTTAATATCAAAGCCGGTCAACACTCTAGCACAGTCCTACCCCACTTCTACCAACTCCTCGACAGAAAATACAAGACGACCACCCACATATACACCGACGGCTCTAAGACTATTGATGACAGAGTCGGTTGTGGCATTGATGACCCCTCCGATAAACGAAGCATCGCCTTACCAACCCAGTGCTCCGTTTTCAGCGCCGAAGCATATGCCGTATTGAACGCCCTCCAGAATACCCAACAAAACCATTCAACACCTCCAACCATCTTCTCCGACTCAGCCAGTGTGCTGAAAGCCGTATCCAAGGGCAATATTAAACACCCCTGGATTTCATCCATAGCTAGCGAAGCTTTAAACAAAAAAGCAACCCTAGTTTGGATTCCTGGACACGCCGGTATACCCGGTAACGAATCTGCAGACCGGCTGGCCTCAATAGGTGCCAATCTCACCCCATCACAAATATCTATCCCCCAACAAGATGCCTATCGTTACACCTCCAACCAACTTTCCCTAGCCTGGGAGAGAGACTGGGCAAACAACCGGACAGCCAAACTAAGGGAAGTGAAGAACTGCCCCCGAAAATGGATCGACCGGCAAAACCCCAGAGAGAGAACTGCCCTAACCCGATTACGGATTGGCCACACCAGGCCAACTCAGTCCTATCTTCTTGATAGGGACAACCCTCCCATCTGCCCTTCGTGCAGCTGTGTTGTCTCCGTCAAACACATCCTTGTTGACTGCTCTATATACGAAGAGCACAGAGCAGAGCATCAATTAGCTAGCAGCTTAAGGCAAATACTTGCCAATTGCCCCGACGAAGAGAAAAAGCTAATAAGTTTCCTTGCAAGTACAAACCTCCTGCCCGAAATTTAAGCGAAAATAGGGAAGAATGACACTCCGTGTTAAACTCCCATAAAAAAGAAAAAAAAAAAAAAAAAAAAAAAAAGTACGTCCACTCTTTCATGTACTTCTGCCCATTCATCGTGTCCTGGATCACGAAAGGCGCACTCCGCTTCCCTCACGTGCAGATGGCTTGCCAAACCAGGAATTTATTCGCAAATTTGGACCTCTTCTGAGTGCGGACATGCTCCGGAACGCTGAACTTATCCTTGGCCGTGAAAAACAGGTTGCCGGGGATCTATTCGAAGTCGGCCTTCACATATGTTCCGTCGTCCATGATGCAGCATTCAACTTTCGTCAGCATATTGAGGTACAACTTCCTGGCACAGGTTTTGGCGGACTTTTTCTGCTTCTCGTCGCGATTAGGGGCCTTTTGTACCTTGAACGTTCGAAGCTCAGCCTTAGTTTTGGTCTTCTGGACAAAACTTCGGCTTTGGTGCAGCTTCTTAGCCACATCCCGAACGTAACCACATGGTAAGTTGGAATTATTCCACTCCCGTTGTTTACGGAGGATTGATTATTGATATCCATCGTATCGAAACAATCAAGGGCAACGAATAACAGCAACATAAGGGGAAGTTCTGGATCTTAATTAAAACATAATTTTTCAAGGTTAAACCCTAGTTTTTATTTTTATTTTTCCAAACAAAATATACGCTTCGAAATATACTGTATAGTACTGTAAACCTTATGGTTGTAAGTTCCATAAGCATATGTTGTGTGCGTACCTCACTAAGGGCACTTCGTTCAAAGATAACAGCGGAAAAACAATATGTATATATGTTCATATATAAAGGTTCAACAATTCAAAAATAGCTATGTGTTAACTACTGTTGTGCTAGTGAGAGAATATGTATAGACACATTAAAAGCTTCTCTGAGCATATAAAACCATTTTTATCACAAACGCATCGTTCGAAAGAATATAGAAATCAGATATTCAACAATGCTAAATTCAACTTGGATATCTATGCAACAGAGCTAGTTCTACCTAATGGGGATAAATAAATAACATTTCAATAAATATCGATTGCTTATTTAGGTAATACACAGTCCATTATTATGCTCACCAACACCCATACCAAATAGAAGACATTAAAGAGAATTTTTCTTATTTGCTAGCACAAATAATTAATGAAATTCCTACTCTTTTGTTGATTTTTATTTTCAATATTGCTTGAATTGCATTCTTACTATCTTCGATTAATCACATTTTATTCACAGATTTATTTTGATTAAAGTCCAATTTAGGTACGAGTTTTATTATTCAATTTTATAAAACCAATTTTGGCAATTCAGGGTTTACAACCAACAACTAGATAAACAATGTTTTGCTTTTTCAGTAAAAAAAAATTGATCGATTCTTTATCATATCTATCTAAATGGAATGGACAATTCTCATCGTTCAGGTTAGTAACAGTGTAAAAAATATCTTAATGCTAATTTTCGAGTGCTGATAGTTTTAACAAATAAAATAATAATCTCGTAAAACATAACGTTCATTAGATCAGTTTGGTGCACTGTATCTTCTTTTAAAGATAATCAATCGGTTTTTCGACTGTTTCCAATTCTCGTGATGTTACAATTTTTTGTAACAAGAATACTGGAGACAAAAAAAATATAACTAATTATGCCGTTGGCACACGGTTCGCTATCGATTCGTTATTTTTTCGAATGGCTGGCAAAAAGTGAAATCTTTAAACGGAATTTAAACACTCAACAAGTTACTTGCTGCTGAGTACACCTCGTTTTTCATCAACCATAATCTGATGAATGTAAATGTCGTTTTCCGTTGAAACGTCGATAAGTGTTAGATCAACGATATCGTCATTTGGATTAAATTCGTCGACTTGAACACTTCGAACGAAGCTGACAAACTTTTTGCCCTCCGTCAGTTCCTTAAATCGAAGTGCATCAGGGGTATCCCAATCACCAGCTACTGGTTGAACACCTGTTGAAACAAAGTTTATTTACCATTATATGTGTAAAATGAATCGTTTAATACAATAAATTACCGTGAAGTCTTGCTTTCATTGCTTGCTGAGGAAGTATTCGTAAATGTTGTGGAAGTACTCGCAATGATTCGCTCTCCACAATACGTACTTGACCAAAATCGCAGAAGTACACGTGAATCAATGCCGGACCGATAAGGATGTTTACAACCAGTACTCTAAAGCGGTAAAAATCAGTGAGAGTAGAATCTTCAAAAAGGTTAGTTCATGAATTCGTTTTACCTATACCAGTTGCCGTCAGCACTATTCAGCATGGCGTAAGCTTCCCCCTGTTGGACACTTTCTTTCGGAACCATTTGCGGCTTCTTGTTATTACAATAATCTTGGAACTCGATCATCATACTATTCAATTGATTTGCTTGAGCATACGGTTGTACAATGAAATAGTTAGGACTGGCAGCCATCGTTACGCACACATCAAATTGCTCCCCAACCTTCGGTAATGTGAATTTGGCCAGTTTAGGGATCACTCTGGTTGAGCCTCCATTATTTCGTTTCTTACCTTGCTCGATGCTTAGAGCACTAAAATAATTCGATAAATCAGCTGCTTCTTCACTTTTCAGAGAATAGTCTGAGTTAAAGCTACCGTTGAATTTCGAACTAGCGTGAGAAGAATTGCTACTTTCAGTCATTGCTGCACTGTATATTCGCGGATCGCTTATCACTTCGGAGTTTATCTCTAGTTCCATCTCTGAGCGAATGCTGTCATTAACACAGACCAGAATTTTATTTTGGTCAAGATGCATGTAGATCTTAACCAACGGTATCGATGAAAAAGCAGCCACTTTAACCTACGGAAAATTATGTTATCATAAATCAAATGTTGGCATACTTGATCTCGCATTTCTACGAACCATTGCTATCAATCCTGTTTTCAGCAGAGCTCTCAAACGACTCAAAAGATAGTCATTGACATCGGGAATATCGAACATTTTTACAAGAATAGCCTGCGCGGGATAGCGGCTTAGAGCAACACTCAACATTTCCAGACGATAAACGTTGGAAAGGTTTACAGATTGCTTTATGCCCATATCAACATAGAACATTTTACAAACCGTAGTACCTTCTTCAGCGATCAAGGACGCACGGTACCATTTTTTATCCCTCTCATCTTGCACCAGGTAAAGTTGATTACCGGTTTTTCCGCGGTACAAACCGCGATGCTTACTTTCCAAAGCATCCGATTGTACCAGATTGTTTATAAGTTTCTAGAAGGAATTGAAATGCACATTAAACAGGTTTGTAATAATCGCGATCAAATCTTTAAGAACCCACCTGGATATAAACCATACCAGCATCTTTCAGTCGACAGTAGACGAAACCAGAATCGTCAACGTGGGTGATAGTCACCGTAGTTACTCCCTTCCTATTCAGCTCCGGAACTGGGGTATCTTCACATACGTTTTTCAGAATAACCGAGTTTAGATTGACATCTTCTTCGGAAGAAGTGTCGTACAGTATCATCCGAATCCGTACATCGTCATCATCTTTCTCGTATTCTTCTTTGGTGGTCAAAATCTCGCCGATGCATACCTTTCCACTTATGAGATTATCCAGATGGATTTTGGCTTTCGGATTTTCCCCGAAATCTTCCAAACCGTCCAACGAGAAGCACACCGACTGCCCTGGAAGCTCTAGCCATTTGGCATCGCACAAGTAGACATCATCGAACGATACCTTTTCCCATTCACCAATATCGATGAAAAAGCAAACACAGGTGGAACTCACGAAATCTGCTTCTTCAACACGGACTCGATACCAGCAGTCGACCATCGATACCAAATAGTATTCGCCGACGGCCAACTTTTCGGGTTTAGGCTGGTGAGCACCCAACATCGACATCTCGATATCCGTTATCAGTGTATCCATCTGATCGCTGAATTGCGGACCAACTAGTCGGGCCCAGATTTCCACCGTCGATGCTGGATTGGTGATGTAGATATTCCAGTACTGCTCGTGCCAAGGCAATTTCAGCACATTTGCCGACATGCTAGCAGCTTCGGATGTAACATCGCCGTTATCGTCTGCTAATTCATTGGCGAACACAATTGTGTTAGTTTCGGTTTCTTCCTTAACAAACATGTTTGCGTTTGTCAGTACAATCGATTCCCAATGATCCGGCAGCAATACGTTGTGAACTTTACGGAAAGCTTCCGGAATGTTTTTCCAAAACATTCCATGTGGACAATTCACCAGTAGATTGTAGATCTTAGTAGCAATCTCGTAATCGGAGTCCAAACTAACTGAAAAGTTGTTCCTGTCCTCTTCCCGTTTGATCGCGTCAATGGCGTTCTGTGCTGCAGCGAATTGGCCCTCGAACTCATTGGCGTAATCGTCCGGATAGGTTGAGTACGTGGACCCGTTGACCTGTAGGGTAACGACAAAACACAAACACATATGGAACGGAAATACGAGTTATAACGAGAAATTTTTCTTTACCGTGACACGACACTGTACACGCTTGTTTTTCAGTTTGAAATATTTGTAAATTGGACGCTCAAACCCGTAGTGATT
Organism: Uranotaenia lowii; assembly: GCF_029784155.1. Lineage (NCBI taxonomy): Eukaryota > Metazoa > Arthropoda > Insecta > Diptera > Culicidae > Uranotaenia > Uranotaenia lowii. The sequence goes on from NC_073692.1 coordinate 427,148,587, forward strand.
GGCGTACAGGAACAACATTTCGACTGGGGTTGCCGTCGGTTGTATCCAGGAGAAAGAATCTGAGGGGTTGATTTGTTCCGGAGGAGTCTGTAGTTCCGACGAAGGAGACTACGACATTGTGATATTATACATTGTTATTCGTTGTTGGGGAAAACAAAAAAAAAGATCAATATCTAAGTTGCATGCACAGTTTTTTTGGGAATTTTGGGAAATAACTTAAACCAAGCCGTAAAACTAACACAACAAGCTGGAAATTTGACGACCTTAAACCTAAGGGCTTATTCATACCGACACCTTAGTTAATACGCAAACGATTAAATATGAATGAATCGCATATAAGAGTTGAAAAGTTAAGAGTAAACAAATTTATCCATTAGCTTAGAAAACCATAAATAAAAGCTCATTCAGCTTAACTTCGTTTAACGTGAATATTTTGTCTGCAAGCACTTTTACAGTTTGTACGTTAGAAATAGACCGGTAATTTCTGATGTTTCTTTAAAAATCTCGGGTAGACCGTAGAAAATCTGTTGTTTCTTTTTATTTCCAAAAATGACTTATTTTAGAGAAACAACAGATAGGTAAATTTTTAAACTTGCCTTAAAGCTAAAGGCAACACAGTAAATATACCGTTCGCTCAAACAAATGATTTCTCATAAAAATTTGTGTAATTGTCATGACCTGCAACACAGAGTATATGAATTTTTAAAGTATTTTTTGTTTCAATTATAGTCGTTATACCATCTTTAAGGCATTCACGACTTATATCAACGTTGCAGTTGGCTGACAGTTATTAAACTTATCCGGTTCAACTGTTTTCTTCGTTAACTCTTGGGCTCGAACTCGCGGACATCGACTCAGAAGGCTACTAGCTTGCTAGCTGATCTATATAACAAGACCAGTTTTTAAGATTGTTGATCGTTTTTAGTTATTCATAAATAAAAGTAAATTTTAAATATCAAATCAAATAATTACAAAAAATAGAATATAACGTCAGCGAATTTCTCTCGATGATCTATCTAACACTCAACTCCTTGTGCTCTCATCAACACATTCATAATTTTACGTTAAAGCAAAACCAGCCAAATGTTTGATACCTCACCGAAAATCTTAAAAAAATTATCACTTACCTTGTGGTTGCTCTTTATCGGCGAAGCCTGCGGCGTTAGAACCCTGGAAACTTTCTCCAGATCCGTAGGGTCCACTTGTTGGTTCATTTTGAGCCTATCCTGGAGCGATATCTTTCCCGGCAACGACGACGCAACCGGTGGCGTCGACGGCGGTGTAAGAGCCGAGGGCAGATGAAGTTCGCTGCTTTGTGTGCTTTTCAAAGGAAGTTTTTCCACCGGCTCCGGCATCGTGATTTGTGTCGTGTTTGCAAAACTTCTTGTTACCTGCAGTCGCGAATTCACACTTCGAGCTGGTGGTTGCAGAGATACTGCATTAGTTGTAGGAGGTTCGTAACCGAAATCTTTTTTCTGCTGTGGTTTATCTTTCGATTGGAAATCGTTAATACCTGGCGACGTTTTGCTGGGAATTTGCGCAGGTTTATTCAAATTTTTGGCTGAAGTGTTATTGTTGTTAGTCTCGGATCGTGTGTTATATCGTTGATTGGTCTGCTGATTGTTATTGCTGTTGTCATTCGCGTTGTAGTGTTGTGGAGGAGCAATCTTTTGTGACATCAACGGTTTTGGCTGACTGTAGTTGTTCAAAGGTTTTGTAACGTTGTTGTTATTGTAACTATTTCGATTGAAGGTATTCTGGTTGTATGTTTTAGGAGTATTGAACCGTTGTTGCTGTACGTATTGCGTTTGAGGTGTATACCGATTCTGTGGAAAACGGTTTATTTTGTTTGGCATTTGGGAATAGATTTTATTGTAGGCACTTGGGTTCCAATTGAATTCACCAATTCTTCTCTGAGGTTGTCGTGGAACAGCAAAACCGGATTTTCTCGGTTTCGTTGATTTCTGTGCTGCTACCATCTTAAGGATGTGAGCAGAATCTTTACTAGGTTTTACGTAAACAATAGTCTATAAAGGAAAAAAAAGTGGTTAAATGTTTTTCTTTAGCCGTATCACAAAAGACTTTATTTATACCTCGCTCATGTTGTTACTCTGAACCATAAACTCTCCGGAAGCCTTCAGGAATTCGTCCGCATTGGGAAACCCGAACTTCTTATACATGAGCTGCCCGCCTTCCAGTTCTCTGTAGTCCCGGAGCAGACCTCGTACAGTGGAAGGCCCTTTTTGCGAAGCGACCAGCGCTCGGAGCACTGAGATGGCCGCTTCAGCTTCTTCGGTAAACTTCCTCTGACCGCTGTTGGCCATTTTGAAGCCGATACCTTTAAGATATTAATATCTTAGTAACTAGACACTTTTGTATTCTTCAAACTTCAAATATAGAAAAAAAAAAAAACCTTCTGAATAAAATGTAGGACAGTAACAGACAGTTGATTTGAATTGAAATATTGAATTTATGAAAAGAAATCAGGGTGTGTTAACTGGTTAATATGTACAGGCCATATATATCAACTAAATAAAACCCTGATCTTTCTTTTTGTTCACCAAAAAAAAATTCGACAATTTTAAATCGAGCTGTGATACCTGTTAAAATTGGTTGTTGCTGGGAGTGAAAATAGAAACCAATAAAATCGACTAACGAGACAATATTATATAAAAGAATTTTAACTATCCCTTGATTAATACTCCATGTTTTGTTCGATTCTCTTTTCTCTTCCATTCGTGTATGATCCACTGATATGACCCTCATCAGCGAAAACAACTCCCAAACGGCAAGTCTTCCGAAAATGATGTAATAATGACTTTTAATTATTAGGAATTGGTAATATTGGGTTTGAGCAATTTGTATAAAATGATCTTAGTAATTTTATGCCCATATCAATCCTACATTGTAATTATTTTTTTACAATTTGAATTACCATGTGATTTGTGAAAATGAGATGCCGTCTTTTAAAAAATGTATATAGGTACCTATCTGGGAAAATGTTAACGTTATACCTACACGGAAAATAAAAAAAAGGTAAAATTTACCTTTTTGCGAGGTGAATTTTTTCCACCCCTCTTTCGAGGTAAATTTTACCTTTTTTTCATTCACCTAGCAAAAAGGTAAATTTTACCTTTTTTCAATTCACCTAGCAAAAAGGTAGATTTTACCATTTTCTCATTCACCTAGCAAAATAGTAAATAATACCGTTTTCCCATTCACTGATTTAAAAGGTAAATGCTTGTTTGTTTGATTGGTTTCTTCAATAATAATTAATTTTAAAAAAAACACAATTCATGAAAAAAATTAGTATTTATTTGAAATAAATAGGGACTGTTACCTAATATTTTTTTTGAGATATATCACCGTGTTCTTTAAAAATTGTTGAGGCAAGTCCTTTGTTCGCCAAGCTTGTCAGGTCCGGCTTGTCAGGTCCGGCTTGTCCGGAATAATATCTGAAGGCTGACGGGAATACAACACGAAGCTCTGTGGGCCGATCTGAAACAAAAGCAAAGTATTTTGAAGAAAACCAGCACAACTAAATGAAATCTAAGAAAACACTTACCATTTTGTTCCGATTTTCACATATTGTGCACGAAGCAGAACTTGTTCCTAAACGGCAAAACAGCTTAACCTCAATAAACGGATTCGTCAAATAGTTACTTTTTTTTCGAGATGATTTGTACCGTTTTGTTTAGATCAATCCAGGTCAACTTCACCTCGCTACGAGGTAAGTTTTACCTTATTTGGATTTACCTTTCTTTCTAGGTAGATTATACTTTTTGATTCAGCTCAATTCAGGTGAACTTCACCTCGCTACGAGGTGAAATTTACCTTTTTTGGATTCACATTTTTTCTCGGTGAATTGTACCTTTTTTCATTCTCCGTTCCAGGTATATTTTACCTCGCTGTGAGGTGAGTTTCACCTCGAATGGGTAGAAGTTACCTTTTTGGCTTTTGCGAGCATTCACCTTTGCTGTCTCGGTAAATTTTACCTTTTTATTATTTTCCGTGTACTTAAAAAAGATATTGGAACAAAAATTTGAAAAAAGTATCAATTATCTTGGTCTAAAAGAAAGTTCCACAGTTTATGGACGCCCCCTAAATCTCAGCCAACAAATTACGAGAAATTTTTTTGCCAAGTTTAAGGCTGCATGCAATATTGGGAAAATAATGGTTTAACCTCCATTTTTCTCCAGAACTCTTACCCGCAAATTGGAAACGATGACTCTGTAATCCGTTTTTCGCAAAACAATACCGTAGGAAACTAAAACTAGATGAAAAAATAAACTTTTATGTCCTCTCGCTGCAACACGCACGCAAAATCAAAATTGCTGCATAAAACAAGTAAACCGCACTGAACGAAATCAACCGACCAAGATGACTGAAAATTTAATTTATGATGACGGGGACGGGGCTGAAAGGTACACCAGGAAAAAGCTTCACGTAAAACATAGGTGAAGGGATGACTTTTGTTACACTGGATCAAATGCCCGTTTAATATTCGCTTGAAAAGGTTAGCAATTTGACTGGTTGTGATGTTGAAAAGGCGAAAACTGTATGTCAGTTGGTAAGATTCAGGGTGCATACACCTTGAGTATTAAAAACACATATTAAATAAATTTAATTTATTTTGACAACTGGGAATATTTCGATGTTTGAACGATGACCGAAATGCAAGATAAAACGGCTTAGTTGCTAAATTTCTTAATATACATTTAGAATTGCAGCTGATCAATTAGGATAGACACTATGAATTCCGATCCGATTTAAAAGGAGTTATTTTAGTTTAATACCAACCAACAAAAATAATAAATTAAATAATCAGGCGTTATTTCCGTATTTCTCTTGAAACACAATGCAACAGAAATTATAGACATCAGGGTCAAAAATAGGGAAGCAGATATGGACCATCCGTTGCATACGCCTATAGTCAATCCTCATCGACACTAGTTTGTTTCATGGCTATTCGGAATTTATTCGTCTCTTTTGAATAAGTAAGATAAGATATAACAAGTTTTGGTAATATTAAGGTCAAACATCGAATATGATTCAGTAAATCAGGTAATATCGCAAATGGGTTGTTGGTTTGCTTCTCCTGTAGTGACAGTGGGTGACTCTAGTATGACCTACAAGCATTTTTAAAGGTACTCGCTGCTCTCTTCGACTGTCACGGTCCTCCCATCTGGAAATAGTCCCTTAATCTTCCTTTAAATAGGTTCCTCTCCAGATTCCATGACGATTCCCATGAATGCATGAATGTTTTGATATGTTGTCCATCCATTTTTTAAGATCGTCCCCAGGGACTCATCGGCATATGTGATATAAATAAAAACATCGAGCACGTGTTCTATGGAAGTGAAATTTTATTTAAATTTAGAAAAATTGAAAGGAAAAACTCAACATATTTATTGGATCATAATTATGATTATTATTTTAGCATTTTGTTTCAATCGAAATAGAGAACTTCTATACTTGTTGTATTTAAAAACAGATTTTTTTCTGAACATGTGTTGGTCAATTTCATAGACTGTATTTTTCTGTAAAAATAGTTTAAATTTTCTGTGAAGAAATGAAAGGAAAAAAGAAGAAAACCTCACATTCCTGATCTTCAAATAGTTCATGCCTTTTTAAGAGAGGGGTTTATCATGATGAAGACAGAATGCTTTTGTTGTTAAGTGTCGGGTTTTATGTCGACAAAGGCTAAGGGTAAATGAGATTACTTTCCACTTCAAAGAATTGGTAAGGTTGAAATACATAGAGCGAAATATTTGCACATTACCGCCTGATGTTGTTCGGGGCTCATGCTACATGCCATATATTGTGCTTCCGAAGATCTTGTTTTCAGTGCAACGAATTGCGCCTATGCATAGTAACGCTTACAAATTCAAGCAAAAAGATGCTACAATATGTTGTAGTTATACTGAAAAAAAAGGCATTAAACAATGTGAGTGTTTGGTTTTTAGGTGCAATCTCCTGCTAGCATTTTTTATCTGGATTTTCAGATTTGGATTTTTCAGTTTTTTTTAATGATTTTTCTGTAAGCTTTTCATCGTTACTTTTTCTTTGAGACTGTCGCATCGGTTGTGTTCAGTTTAATATCCATAATTTGAATTTTTCTACCCTCTCTGCGCCTTTATAGTTTGTTGATTTTTATTTGAAATATGATTTTATATCGTGTATTCATTTTCATTGAGGATTACCTCGAAAGCGTAGTCTGGCAAATAAACTTAGTTGCAGTAAACTAAGCCTATGTGCTGCAACGCTACTGATGATAATCATTTTTCCATTTTTTTTGTTTTTTTATGTTTATTATATATAATGTTGCATTTTTACTGGTTTTATACTTTTCTATTTTTTTGTATTATTTGTATTTTTTTATTTTATTTTTTCCATTAACCAAAAACCAAAAAAATCAAATAATGCGTAAAAAGCAAAAAGAAATAGAGCCTAATGTTTTAAATTTCAACCCAGCTGTTTCGCCAACAGTAATAGTATTTTATTTTGTTTAATTCTTCATTAGTGCGACTACAAGAATAAGATTCAATCATACATATTTTGCGTTGAATTAACATCTTCTACTTCAAAAGTTATCCCGCAAGGTCACCTTCACGAAATGCTGATGAAATTTAGTTGAATAAGCTTGATGTACCTCGTTTTTGAATCAATAGTTGCAAGAAAGTTGATTTTATGCTAATCAACAGCACAAAAAGTTTAATTTTATTCAATATAGAGATTTACTCTTCAATCAGTTCTCTTCTGTAATTTTCGTCATTCGTCGTTGAGTAAAAGATAATTTAGAAATGAATCAATGAGGGGACCAATCCTTCAAAAGAAAAAAAATTTAGCTGGTAGCTTAGCTTGTGAGGCCTCCAAAGAAGCATACTTGATTGATAGTAAACATAAGCCCTCATGAAAGTTATAATTCAAATAAGTCGCATCTAACCAATTTTTAGAATTATAGGATAATTTCCTATTTACTGCGGTTGATTCTTTTGCTGGTGAGCATGCAGTACAGCAACTGCTTCGTCAACCTTGGCCTTCAAGGCCTCGCTGTGTTCCAACATGTGAACCAGCTCAGAGTTGTCAATCTCGAGCAACATTCCAGTAATTTTACCGGCGATCGAAGGATACATCGGCTCAATCAACGGGAACAAACGTTCACCTAACATCTGTTTCTGCTCAGCCGGTTGAGCAGCAGCCAACATAGTAGCAGTGAGCGGTTCTTGTCCTGTGAAAACGAAAAAAAACGTATGTGGTTAATGACCTGGATTCAATGTTCTGGAGTCTTGCTTTATTACCTTTAACGTGGACGGCTTGTTGGGGCACGGGTTGAGGAGGAATAGCGCCTTGTGGAGCTGGCGGGTTACGCATGTTCTGTGTGTACTTGTAGTTGGTTGTACGTGGTTGATTGGATGCCATTTGCGGAGCCACTGGACGAGTTTGCATGTTAGCTCCACCTTGTTGACCAGTAATCGGACGAGCTGGGTTGCGCATAGCGGAGGCTGCTGCTGCTTGTGCATTTGGAGCTTGTTGCTGGGCAGCACGAACGTTTCCGGCCTGGCGATATTGATTTCCAGCATTAGCAGATGCAGCAGCCATGGCTGGATAAGCACCACCAGCAGCATTGGCCGCAACAGCAGTTTGATTAGCCGCATTAGCACGGAACCATCCTGGGGTTGTACGAATCTGGCTAACCTGTTTGCCAAAGAATCGTGGTTGTTGTGGGATTGTAGGTACATAATATCCTCCGTTGCTTCCAGGTTGGAAGATTTGTCCCATATGCTGCATACGCATATTGGCCATGCGCTGCATGTATTGTGAGGCCAAATGAGCCTTACGATCTTCCTTGCGCTGAGCCAGGGCAACATACAACGGCTTGGTACCAACAATACGGCCATTCATCTCAGTGACAGCCTTCGTAGCTTCCTCGGCAGCAGAGAAACAAACAAATCCAAATCCTTTGGATCTTCCTTCCTCCAACATGACCTTGGCCGATGTAATTGTACCGAAAGGAGCGAACTCCTTACGCAAACGTTCATCATCAATTGTATCATCTAAATTTTTGACGTACAAATTGACACCTTGATAACGGGTTAGACGTTCGAGCTTCAGTTGCTCGAAACGACGTTTGAGCTCCATTTGCCGTTCATTCTTCTTCTGAGCTCGTCCAACATACAATACTTTTCCATCGCCCAATTCCTTGGTGTTCAGTTCTTGAACGGCATGTTCAGCTGCTTCTGGATTTTCGAAAGCAACAAATCCGAAACCACGACTCTTTCCGTCCTTGGTCATCACACGGTGACTCGTAATCGTACCGTATTTCTCAAACATATCCTTCAATGTTTCGTCGCTCAATTCATCGCCAAAGTTCTTAACGTAAACGTTGGTGAACAGTTTGGCCTTCTCTCCGAGCTCCTTCTCGCGTTCCTTGCGTGGGATAAAGCGGCCAACGAAGACTTTCTTAGCGTTTAGCAACATGCCGTTGACTTTCTCGATCGAAGTGTTGGCAGACTCTTCTGTTTCAAAGTGCACGAATCCGTATCCTTTGGAATTTCCCTTCTCATCCTGGGCAACCTTACAGCTAAGGATGTTACCGAAGGCCGAGAATGTATCGTACATAGCTTTGTTGTCAATATTCTTGTCCAGGTTCTTGATGAACACATTGCCAACGCCCGATTTACGCAGGGACGGATCCCGCTGTGACCACATTATTCTGATCGGACGTCCTTTGATCAAATCAAAGTTCATCGTATCGAGGGCACGTTCAGCTAAACGGAAACAAAGAAATACGATCAATTGATTTTTTTTTTCACAGCATTCAGCAATTAATGAATGATTATTTTAGAAAATATTTCCTCGTCACAACCACATAAACCTCACTCATTCCAAATGCAATTTAGAACATGTTATTTTTAATATGTTGTTTATTGACTTATATTTATATTTTATATTGTTCACGAGTGTTATGTACCAATGTTTAATCTGCTAGTGATTTTACTTTACATTACAAAAAAAATTTATCCTTACCAATAAAACCTTGGAACAATCCGAAATGTTGAATATCAATTATGTACGTACATTTCAATACATATAAATTGTAGATGTACTAAACGAATTTTACCTTCCATTTGCCAGTTCTCATATTTTGGAAAAAAAATGAATAAGCCGCGATATTTTACTAATAGCGTTTTCGATACATCCCCACCCGGGACGATGAATATAAAATAATCATATCTGTACCAACACGTGAAAAGGATCTATCTCCAAAAGTAAACAAAAACCATTTTCAGTACCTCGCGATAGGCCAACACTTGCACTACTCAACGGTAAAACCCTTTTGAGAAAATAATATTCCGTTACATTATAAACTCAATTTGAGTAAAGGATCTATAAACATTCTTAAACCAGAACTGCCATTACATGGATATACACCCTTTACTCCGAAACCGTTTTTCGCTACTTCTCCGCCAACAAACTCAAAATAATCAATTTAACTCTTTATTCAACATAAAAACATAGTTACAAATGAATGCGAGCTTGTAACTAAAGCTAAAAATAAGAAAATAGCAAAGGGTGTATAAACAGGTTAGACAAAATGTTACGTGAAGTAGGTTCTGTTTACGATAGCACGTTATTTTTTCATGAAGATTGATATTCCTCTATTCCAACATATAGAGGATGCTTCTAAAAATTGTTTGTCTTTCATAAAAATCAAAAATTTCAAGTGATTTTCAATTAGCGATTTGAAATAGGTTGTATTTTTTTCATACGCGTTTTTCTCAATACGCCATCATGGATATAGATCCTTTTTGTGTATTGGTAAATATTTGACACTTTATTCAACATAAAAACATAGTTGCAAATGAACGCGAGCTTAAAACTAAAGCTAGAAATGAGAAAATAGCAAAGGGTGTATAAACAAGGGAGATAAAATATTACGTGAGTTAGGTTCTATCTACGATAGCGCGTTGTTTTTTCATGAAAATTGATAATCGTCTATTCCAACATATAGAGGATGCTCCTAAAAATCGTTAAGCTATCATAAAAATCAAAAGTTTGAAGTAATTTTTAATTAGCGATTTAAAATAGGTTGTATTTTTTTCAAACGCGTTTTTCTCGATTCGCCATATATGGAGATAGATCCTTTTCACGTGTTTGTACAGATATGCATTATATGTGACGATTTTGTTTTGTTTACGAAGAAAGTTTCTTATTTAATCGCGTGTTCGTTTATTAACAGAAGGGGATTTTTTTTTATTATCTGACAATTTGCGCCGGGGGTCTTCAGATTTTCCCCAAAATTGAAAATTTGGTTCATTTTTGCGACTTAAAAACACATGTATTTTTTCAGATTTCTAACATTTTTATTTTTTGAGTTAGCTTCGGTTAGATTTTTTTGTCAATAAAAAATAACCATTTTTCAAAGCTACATAACTCTGTTGTTTCTCAACGGAAATTATAAAATAGCACATCAAAATGCATTGAAATTTTATCAGCTTTTCAAATAGAATAGTTGAAAAAAATGAAATAATGACCTTCAACATGAGAAGTTGTAAATAAACTTTAAATGGCGTCTAAAAGTACCGTCTGCACCACCGAATATTTTGCAAAAAATACCATTGTATAGCTCGATTTATGATGCAACTTTCATCTGAAGACACCAAAGTGGGCCATTAACACCTTGAAGAGTTATGAAAGAAATAATGACAATAAATCTCTTTTTTTGCCTCGAAATCAAACAATGGTGGAACAACTGCACTTACATATGGAGATAGCAAGCACTTCTAACAACATGGAAACAAAAGAACTTACCAAAGCAGGTAAAAAACACTATTTTTTCGTGCTTTGTATAGTGTTTGCAGCAAAACTGACTTTAAATTTTAATCGAAATTCTGAGTATCGTATTGTTTAAGTGATATAACTAATAATGGGAATGTTGCTTTTACAACCTGGTCATATACTATATAACTTATTAATTTTTCGATCAAAGATCATTGTGAAGCATAATCAATGCCAATAGTAGAAGGTTCAGTCCCTGTGGGTAGGCTCACAAAAATGTGATTAAAAATGAAATATAGACGTGCTTTACATAGTTTTTATATCGGGAGCTAAGCACTGGACACCAAAATCCTTTCCCATTGATCAAAAAAGTAAGAGAAAGTGGCACAAATGTTGTAGAAATAATCTAAGAGCTCAGTATGGCCAGCTCAGGCTGTAAAATGATGAAAATATGATACTTTTACCGTATTCGTTTTCTACATTCGCCCAGTTTTGCTGTTTATATACTAGAACGAACATAATTCGTCGTCAGTGTTTTGCTACCTCGATCGCTCTCAAACGAATCTTCAGTGTTCCACCGTCCATTTTAAATCAAATTTGGGGAATTACGGATGCAAAACTTAGCGCATAAACTTCTAAAAATGACAGTAAAATGTGCATAACTTGTTGTGACCTGGTGCAAAACTGGGTATAGACGAATACGTTATTAGATTTTTGGATATAACATGAAGTCAGTTTAGCTGCAACAATCTACCGCCCCTCCTTTCATAACAGTCCCATATACAAAAATAAGCAAGCGAGACAATCAGCTTTTTCTGTTTTGGAATATATTTTTTAAATTGTGACCACCACTTTCAGCATAAACGAAAATGGTTCCTAGGTTGTCATAATAAATCGTTAGGCCTGAAATTTTCGAAATTTGGTTATTGGTAAGGTCGAGAGCACCATTTTTATTCATTATGGGACTGTTAATCGATCATATTTGAAACCTTTTTCGAATCTATTAGCATAACAGTCCCATACAAAATATATTTTTCTCACCAAGCTACTTTCTTAGACTTAAATTTGATCACTTTTGAACTTCTAAATGCAATTGTCAGAAAAAGAAACATACTTTTGCAAGAAAATATCATGAATTCCACATTGTAAGTTGAATCTTTTCACGATTTTGGATTGCATCCGATAGTTTTTCGCTCAGGAAGTCATTCCTAAGAAAGTCAGACCTGCCTTCGAAAACTAGTGTGCATCATTCGACATCAAGTGAGTTAAAAAAAATGTTTAAATGATTCAAAGCGATAAACCAAAGACTATTTCGCCGAAAGAAACATTGAAAAGTAACCAAATCCGTGGTATTTCACATATGGGACTGTTATTCAGGTATATTTCGTATAGGACAGCCACGAATTGATATTTTTTTTCGAAATTTCTAGAACAAAACCTCTTTTTTTAGTCTTTTATGTTGAAGCCTTATGTTGACCTAAAATGACGATAATTCATATGGGACTGTTATGCGAGTAGGGGCAGTCTGAAAAGGACGAAAAAATAGTGTTTTTTACCAGCTTTGATAAGTTCTATTGTTTCCATGTTGTTAGAAGTGCTTGCTATCTCCATATGTGAGTGCCGTTGGTCCACCATTGTTTGTTTTCGATGCAACAAAAGAGATTTATTGTCATTATTTCTTTCATAACTCTTCAAGGTGTTAATGGCCCACTTTGGTGTCTTCAGATGAAAGTTGCATCATAAATCGAGCTACACAATGGTATTTTTTGCAAAATATTCGGTGGTGCAGACGGTACTTTTAGACGCCATTTAAAGTTTATTTACAACTTTTCATGTTGAAGGTCATTATTTCATTTTTTTTCAACTATTCTATTTGAAAAGCTGATAAAATTTCAATGCATTTTGATGTGCTATTTTATAATTTCCGTTGAGAAACAATAGAGTTATGTAGCTTTGAAAAATGGTTATTTTTTATTTACAAAAAAATCTAACCGAAGCTAACTCAAAAAATAAAAATGTTAGAAACCTGAAAAAATACATGTGTTTTTAAGTCGCAAAAATGAACCAAATTTTCAATTTTGGGGAAAATCTGAAGACCCCCGGCGCAAACCCGTCAGATAATAAAAAAAAATCCCCAGAAGCAACGTAGTTCTCCACGAGTTTTGGCCGAACTGCTGTCATTGTGTTCGAATATCCATTCAAGTCCAGTTTTGAACTTCAAGCAAGCGGTGGCAACCCTTGAAAGTTGTCAGTGTTGGGGGTAAGCAAGAGCGTGAGTATGTGTAGGTACCATATAGGTATGTTCTTGTTTGTTTATTAAGCAAAAGTTTGCACCTGAGAAAACAAAAACATTCCTGCATAATAAAATTTTAAAAATTGTAGGCACATTTTGAAAATTTTATTAAGCAGTCTCAAAATTTCTACCACTTTTTCCCAACACGAGTGAACTTGCTCTAAGGCGGCAATTTATTATTCTAATCAGAGAAAAAATAATACAGAAAGGAAAGTATTGATAGGTAAAATGGTCAAAGCTAGAGCGTTTCGGGTAAAAGAAACGAAACGATGTTGAAAATGTGAGCAGAGGGCTTTGCGTTATCGATAGCTTTATACCGTATTTTTTTTCACCTGGAGGCAAACTAGAGGCAACCTAGGTTCGCTCTAACTGCTGTCATCGTGCTCATTTATTGCTCGAGAGGCAACCCAGGTTCGCTCGAAAAACGGACGGAGTCGCCCTGAGAAGAAAGTCAGTTTTGCGAGAAGTTCACCAATACAGACCCCGTTCGTTTTTGGCAACATTCGATTTTGGCAACATTCGATTTTGGCAACATCCGATTTTGGCACATGTGCCAAAATCGAACGGTTTTTAGAAACAACATTACCTTTAAGTTTTCGTTATAACAGGACTAATTTAATTTAGACAATCATCATAAATACGTTTTTGTGTTCTGGAATGGTGGTAAAATGCAACAATAAAATCAAAAGTTTTTTAAAAAATTTATAAAGTACTCAAAAATGACAAAAAGATGAAAAATTCAAAAAGTTAAAAAAACCAATTCAAACAAAAGATTGAAAATGACAAAAAACAACTTAAAAATGATGAGGAATGACAAAAACAGCAATTGTGACAAATGAAAACTAATAGAGAATTCGTTTTCGTGTGGTGGTGCACCGGGGCACTACCGGTAGTGCACTTTTTGCTGTTTTCATGCTCGTTTTCAGGATGGGTAGTCCACTGGTAGTGCACCATAAAGTGGACGGTGGAACACTCTGAAAATATTCGGTGTTGCTTGCGCTCTCACCAATACTATCATGAATTTTGACAGCACATGCTTCCCGATGTAAACAAATATCAGCTGGTTGGTTTATTTCTATTAGGATATATTGACAGTTCTACACGAACACCACCTTAGCAGAAGGCCTCAGCCCTAACCTCAAACCATGGAAGAACATAATCGATTTTTGAGAAGGGCGCACGATAAACGCAATTTTCCGGTACTAATATCCACAAATTCGCCCTGTGGAAAAGCGATGCACAAATGTTCATGTTTTGATTTTTTCGGGTGCTCAGGGATGCCAAGTGTATTGATATTTGGAAAATGTTAACATTTTTTTGATTGCATTGTTATTGGAAAACCTTTTCATGAGTACTGAGAATTTGCAACTTTCCCGTAGATTTCTATTCGAATGTGAAAAAAAACGCATAATTTATCTGAACGAAATAACAACTTACTGTATCTCTCATTTGAACGATGTAGCGAGTTTTGTGGATATGTTTAAAATAATCAGAGCATGTAGGCGATTAGACAACATAGACGGGGCTTTCATTCATTTGCTTGTTTGTATCAGTGATTGATTTTGCATTCGTTTAGAAGTTACAAACAACTCCTTTTTAATCAATCAAGCAGTAAATGAAAATATACTTCAGATGTTTTGAATTCACCTTGAAAATTCATTAGCAAAAGATGGCTTATCTTTATCCACTTAGGGACGCCACTTACTGAATTCAAACGTTTAGCTGTTGATAGTTAAAAATTTAATCAATTCACAAATATTATTTTAAAACAAGCAAATACTGATTTTAGTAACGCACCTAGCATCACTGGTGAGGCCGCTAGCAAATCAAAATTTGAGGTTATGGCTGAGGCCAAATTTTCGCAAATACTATTGTCCGTATATACCCTTATACCGTATAAATTGCGTTCGAGCTGTTTTTTTTTCTCTTTATTATCCCGAAGAACGGAAACTTGTTCCGGATTCAATACCAGTGCCGTTTCCAACAGAGGCGGAGAATTTCACCTGGATGGCACGTTCCAAAGCAAAAAGCGCTTCCAAGAAGAAATGTGCCCAGAAGGCTTGCTGCAATCAGTTCCAGGCGATGCCGAAAAAGAGCAGCAAATCCGAGTGCAAAAAGGCCAACCCAAAGATCTGGTGGAATCGCCCAAATCGAAAAGTTTTCATGTTCGGAAGGGTCCTATAAGTTGGTCTCCACAGCAAGAAGCGTTCAGCTGCATCGAAGCTACTCTGCTTCGAGCTGTGCCTTAGGATGACGATGCTCGGTTGCGCCAAGTCCCGGATTCCCACCCGTTGCCCTTCAAAAACGGTAGTTCGAGACTACACCCGCATTGGGGGCTTGAATTTCGTTTCGGTCTGTTAGCTAAATTTTCTCCCCCGATTTCCGCGATCTGAGTTCGCCAATTTGACTTCCAAGAATTTTTCTTTTGTCATCTGAAAACGGAAATAGGTACTCGAGGTATTTGCGAGGAATAAACGTTCAAAATACCGGAACCTTCAAGCTGGGGTAACTGCAGTCTAGCAGCAGCAAACATAGACCACCCAGAATCAGCTGGTATTGCAGTTATCATCAGAGCCAGAGGCGAATCTACCAAGCAAAATAAATCTGAAATCTTCACAATTCAACATAGTATACAAATTCATGCTAAAATTTTCATATTATTCTAAAGATAATGATCAACTAAAGTAAATTTCATTTCAATTTTCGAAGTCAAACGAAAACATATACCAGCTGTAATGGATTTTTGACAGCTTGATGTTTTCTGTTGACACTGCCGATTTCACGTACACCAACAAAGGTGGGTGCGAAACTCGATTCATGCTCGTTTTCATCGTGGAAGGTGCAACACTTTCGGGTGGTGAAAACAAATACGGTATAACATTATAAACAAAACTAGAAAAGTGCAAAATGCAACAAAACATGAAATAAAGAAAATAAAAAATGAATACAAATGGTCGGAAATTGATTAAAATTAACTTTTTTGAAAATAATAATAGTTATTTTGTAAAAATAACTGAAAAAAAAGTTGAGAAAAAAACCGTTCGATTTTGGCAACATTCGATTTTGGCAACACAAAATGTACGGGCGTGTTGCCAAAATCGAACGGGGTCTGTACTCTCAACGTTGTTGTCAAAACATTAAACAGCTGTTTTTGGCTGAAAGTAAAACAGTTGAAATAATGAACGGGAAAATGATTATTGCCGCGATTTTGAACCTCTCAGCCAAGCAAAATCGTACTATCTGCTGTCCAGTGCAATCCGGACACGAAAAAGGGCAATCCGGATGTGAAGAACCGAATGAAGAAATCTAGAAGGGAGAACAAAATGACATCTGCATGTAAACATTGCGCTCGTTCTCACGCACACCTACGTATGGAATAACTCGAAACCCGAAAATCATTTTTTTATTCTGACAGTTCTAGATCCAAATCCGGAATCGAAAAAAAATACGCCAAGACTACTTGTGTGATTCTTTGCATCAGAACCTGATTGTTCGAGTAAGCGACAAAGAAGCCACAGGAAAGGTTTTCAGCTGAGCTAGCGGAAAATAAACGAAAACGTAATTAAGGTCATATAAAACCAAAGGACTGAAGCAACTGTCAAATCACATACAAACCGACCGTACTGACTTTTTGGAACCAGAACGTCAGTTCCCCTTTGATTTCAATGGAATTTTGGAACCAAAACGTCAGTGCGGTACTGAAATGTCAGTTCGGAAATTTTATTCTCTTTCAGCCCCTTGTATAAAACCGGATAAAAACGAAGAAATAGCATCGAACAAATTTTTTTTTTTTTTTTTTTGACACTTTAATCGTTTGTTTATGCGCCTTGTTTATGGACGTCCCATGTCAAGACAAAAAAAAACATGGCGGATCAATATTTCTGCTACTTTCATCACCCTCTTCTACCTGTGATTGTAGCCCGCACGAAACTTGAACACGTGTGAAGAAAAATAAAAAACCCCAAAACTTACCGTCTGCTGGTTGCTGGAAGTTGACGTAGGCATATCCCAGGGATCGGCGGGTGACCACGTCTCGGCAAACACGAATGGACAGAACGGGGCCCGCGGATGAGAATTTCTCAAATAACATAGCTTCGGTGATGTCCCCGTGCAGATCGCCAACGTACAGAGACGCCATTTGGTAATTGGGGCCTGCTGGATTCATTTTCGTAGGACACTTTCACTCCGTCGATGTGGTTGATGAAATTTTTAACTTCCTTTTGGTTTTATCTTTAGCCAACAAAATTAATCCGCTACTCCACCAAGTACACGTTGCTACTTTTTCCTATCGGCGAAAAAAAAAATCCAAAATGGATTTACGAATGAATAATCAAAATTTTCAACACCAATTTGAGTGATTTCCCGAAGCGATACACACTTGCTAGTTTGCTCTGCTTGCTCTACTTTTCACTTTTTTCGATTTTTTTGGATATTTTTGCAATTTTTATAATTTTTTTGTGGATTTTTTTAAATATTTTTTATGCACAAAAAATGTGAATGGTTGTGCGACCCTTTTGCAAGAAGCACAACCTCACAACGTCAGCGACACTCTTTGTCTGATCGACTGCTCGAGAGAGGCACTCGGCGAGTGGTCTGCCCATATTCCTCATCTCTGTCACGCTCGTTGTCGTCAAACGGATAGGGAAAGAAACAGGAAGATCAACCGCGGAGAACGAGTTCGAGTGACAGCTCGATTTTAGTACTTTTTAGAACAGGAAACTGAGCAAAATGGCGTCGGTGACGGTCGTGACAAATTTTTCTCCGTAGCAACAAGGTGGCGCTTTCAATGGGAGATTAAAATATCCGTTGAACAAAAAGTTTACTTACCTCCGATTAATAAATTAATTTAGTTTTTTTGTTTTCCAAGTTTTTTTGTTTTCCAAACCTACTCCTATCGACAGCTACAGTTTTTCCAGAAAATTGCGATAAAAACTATTTTCCGCTGTAGCGGTTCGAGTCTAAATTTACATTGCTTTTAAGCCAACGGTGCACGTTTTTATTTGCAATAGTCACAGAATTATTTGCCACAATTAGAAATTGCTAATTTTTAACTGAAAGTCTTTAAATTACCGAAAACGAGACATTAGAGATAATTTCCGTTTTTCAGCACTTCAGAACGTGATTGAATTCGTTTTTTTTTGTTCATGAAAGATGGCAACGGCCTACTATTGTCTACCTGACGATGTTGTTTTTTCCGACGAACACGTGGTTTGAACGGCGGTTCAAATTTAGTACAGCGTTCGTTGATTCACCGTTCCAAAATGCGATATGTAGAAATAATCGACACTTGCAAATTTGAAATAAAGCTGATTTTAAAATTATTTCAACATTGACAAATTTGAAATAAAGCTGATTTTAAAATTATTTCAACATTGACAAAAGCTCATTAGATGTTTATACAATGTTTTCAAAAAGAAATCACTTTATGCAAAGCGATTTCTGCTGTGAAGATTTTCTTAAATTTGGATTTCAAAAATTCGTTCTGATAATATTGTCGATTTTTTTTTAAAGTTAGGTCTATTTCTAAACATATTACACTGCCTTGGTGATGAATATCTATAAGCTTAATTTTTGTAGGTTCGATCCATAATTTGTTACATCATAATGACAAAATAATTATGTCATAAAACATACACACAAAGATTATGTTAAAACATCGGTGGAAATGTGGATTACAGTGAATAAAATAAGTTTCAATTATTTGTAATGATTTTGTATCGAGAAATAAATTACGAAATTCAATCAAAACTCGATAATATGACATTTTATTTTTTATTTCTTCTTCACATGATGTATTTCGGCTACATAACAGAGATTTAACGTGCCTTACAAAATCACAATTGAACATTTCGTCAAAATCTAAAAACATATAATTATACAGTCATGGCCTTAACTTATAACTAATGAGATGGCTTACGCATTGGTAGGTCTGGTTTCAAAAATTTAGCCAAATATGTAGAAAGATCGAGATGCGACCATTTCGATAAATTCAGCTAGGAATTTCATAATCTTCAAAACTAATTTGGAAAAACCTTAAATTTTTAGTTCAGGTTGGATTATTATTGGCTAATAACATATCTTTGAATTCATAGAAAATAGCTCGTTTTGATACCTACAATGTTGTAGTGTGAGTTCAAATGGAAACCAATAAATAAGAATATTTTAACACGAGAACCTAAAATTATTTTTGGTATTACCGGTGGAAACAGCTAAATAAGCTTATGGAATGGCGAAGCTAATACATAATTTCATAAACATTCTTTTCCGATCTTTCCTTCTCGTTACTGTTACTTCTTCAAAGTACTTCTTAATAATCCGATCCCCTTTTTGTCGGATTTGCTTTCAAGTCCAGCCTATGGTCCACCGCCTCAATAATTGAAATCGACAGGGACCGAGATAAAAGGTTTGTGTCAAGAGATTTGTGGTCGAAATTCGGTTCTACTGTGTCCTGATGAAGCGACTTCAACGATGGAATGACTTCTACTAATTCCGAGATAGCGGAATCAAAACTCAGCACGATTTCATTGCATTCGGCAAATGGTTTTCGATGTGGGCCCTTTGGACTCGCATTTTTCGGCTTGTTGATGGACCTCAAGGTGGACTCCCCATTAACGTTAATTTGTTCCTTGATAACGCTGGTTCCTTGATTCTCCAGCATGCGTATGAGACGGGATTCGAATGGTTTGACTAGATCATATTGGTGCTCAACATTGTTGCTGCTGGTGCTACTCGAGATGACATTCTGCTGGCAAGTTTCTCTCAGTATTCGTGCGGATGAGCATCGCTTTGGTTTCCGCTTTGGCGAGACGTTTTCTTTTTCCGGCGTTCGTACCGTGGAAGATACATGGTTATCTTGTTCGACATTTTCCTTATTGCGACTCGAGCCGGCCGATGAGTTGGACTGGGAACGGTCGTTTTTGGTACGTTTGTTTCGACTTTCAGATTGTGACCTGCTCGACGATGGGGTTGACTCGTAGTTACGGGTTTCCGATACGTGTTGGAGAGAGTACCAGTTGATAAGCCAGTTGTTGCAACTGTAGCAAATGTACTTGTCCTCATTGTCACTGCGTTCAGCCTGTATATGATTATAGAGGGTCGTTGTATCAGTAAAAGTATAAAGAATAAGTGCGAATATTTAGTCTATTATACGACTTTATTTTAAAAGATTTAAAGATGTTACATTTTAAAAATAGCAAGCAATCGAAAATCGAGGCAATTTATGGTGCATCTTGAAAGTATCAATTTTTAAGTAATATTTTTGAAACGATTTTTGGAACGCTTTATTCTATATTCGATAACAATTAAAACAATTACTTAATTACAACAAAATCCTTGATGATAAAAATTCATATCACTCATAAACATCATATTTTTCATAAGAGATAACTGACATGAAATGAGATAACACTTCAAAAATATTTGAAATTATTCAAAAATTTCATCAATGATTTCGAAACTATGACGATATTACCTGGCATCACTGCCATCCGAAGGAAGCCAAAACGGATAATGTAAAATAAAACATCTGCCCGTTTACATCTATTCCTCTTTCCCTTGAAATCCGATGCATTGCGCCTTCGTTTTAAATTGTTATCCGCTTTTTAAGGTTCCTGCCTTTTGTTGTCTCATAACGAAGATCACCAAATACCCCCCATTGAACTTTAAGGGCTACCAAAAATGTAACAAAGAGAAAAAAAAACCAAAAATCGATATCTAAATCACCGAAACTCGAACTCACCTTGAAATTGTACTTTTGGTAAATAACCTCGCGGATGTTGGGTCCGTTCCGTGGCTCAAAGATGTTCAAAGATTGATTGGTGTAGATGCCACAGATCAGGCAAACGTTGGTCTTTTTCGAGCCATGGGGAGCTCCTCCGGACGGAAGACCACCCCCACTTCCTTCTCCGCACTGGTTTCCGCTTCCGGTCGTGGTGGTATCGTTGTTGGACGTGGAAGCACTCATGATTGGCCTAGCGAATCGTAAAGATGTGCCCTGTGAGCTAGAAAAAATAGGTCATTTCAGTACAATCCTTCTTCACACGGGCACCATCTGTTCTGCACAGAGCGCTCAGACTTCAGACGCAGAGAATGTTGTGATGGGTTAATTCGATTAAACAAAAAGAATTTTCACTTTTTCTCGTTACCTATGCCGTAATAAACTATTTCCAACGATAGTTTGTTGTAATGAGTTACAGGAATGTTGGGCGTCTCAATTTAAAGGGCTTTGACAAGGTTTTCTTCAGCAATTTTACATTTAAAAAGCTTCACTTCTAATACGAGGACACTGAACCAACTTGAATCCTTTATCGATTCAAATGAAAAAGCAGCAGATGTTTTTTTTTTCTTTCAAAAACCTGTCTAATAACACGATACAACTGCACTACCAATTTTTGGGTAAATTCTAGCAAACAGGGCCGAATGAAGTACGAAGTCCGGGGACAATAATTATTTTTGATCCAAATTGCCACTGAAAAATGTAAAAAGACGTTATTGAGGAATTACGCTGTTACGTTCTAATTGAACTGTATAACATTATCAACACATTACGGACCAAAGAGGAGATATTCAATTTTTTCGTTTGCAGTGAATATACTACTCTTAGAAGGAAAACTGAAATGTTAATACCAATACTCTTTTTTAAAAAATTAAAAAAAGGTAATAAATTTGTAAAATTTTGGTCCAGCGAGTTTTGAGATATAAAATGCCGAATAACGGTGTTTCGCTGCTTAGATTTCTTCGCGGTCCTTAATGTATTAAAAACACTAAAATTATTTCTTCATTGGCGGAGTTCTCATTTGAATACCTTTTTTTTTTTTTTTTTATTTTAGCATATAGGAACGTAAAAATTATGTTATATTCTTGGAGAAAAAATATCAGATTTTCAAATTAAAAATGGATAAAAAAGTTAAAAGAAATGTTTTACAGCAATTGAAAAGAGCAAAAGGGAATTTTATAAGGAAAACTTATTAATGTGCACCATACTTTACTCCACAACAGCTCATTATATAGGAGAATTATGATCAAATCATGGAGACAGATTCGGTATTTCCACTGGGGTGAATTTCGACATTTGATGGTCCATATACATATACATGGGTGTGTCATTAACTGAAATTTTTTCGTTTCTTTAAGCTTACTTTTTTCAATAGAGTTTCACAACATTTGCGTCAATGTTGGCTATCAGTTAAACTATACCAGTTTTCTGCTTTGGGCATTGTTTCGAATATTGAGCACATACCGGCAATGTTTCTTCTTGAAGAAAGTGCCATTAATTATTCCCTTAAACGAAGGGTTTACATAAAAGTTTGCAACTGACCTTCTGGATTTTAAAATGCAATGTGATTTTATGTCTTATGCAGCAATTCAACGTTAGTACACGGCGGTTGAATTTTTGCACCACACTACGCCTTTCAATTGAGAAAATATTGGCCAGTCGTGCGAAAACCGAACACAAACAACGAACAATTTCTTTCATGGTAGTTTCGAAGCACAGAAAAAAATCGAGCATGCACTTTTTCACGTTTATTTAGCCTTTGAGAGGTCATTCTTTGCCATTGTATGTCTATATGCGCCACGTCCTTTGAGTCGTAGAATTTCCCTTTAACTTCCGAGCATTCCTTGTAGTTTTATCTGTTATTTTACTTGCGTTCTAGCCCGTTGCGGATACTCTATCGATAACTTTTCGCAAATAAAATAACAAGAATGTCCAAACATGCATGCAGTATTTATGTTGCCGAAATTGTATAAATAATAATATAACATTTACCAATCTGCGCGTTCGTGATTTACAGATATTCTTTAACTTAATTTCAATCTTTATAAAGAGATAAAAAAATTCATCCACTTCATTCTGCTTTCAACTTACTTTTTTAGACAAAGATCATTATTTTTATATTACTAATATAAAAAGATCTTCTTGAAAGTCCCTACTCAATAAGAAGGTGTTGAATTCATTCCTTAAATTAGTCGTCGTCGTCTCTACTGCTGTGGATTTTTTTCGAAGGAGGTTCATCTTCATCTGCGCTTGAATCCTGTTCTGCATCTTCTCCGTTGCCCTCGTGGTTGTTCGGTTTCTTGGAGGAGCTTGATGCCTTTTTTCGATCCTAAAATGAGAAAGTCGCAATGAGTTGAGAGATTCAGAGCACCAGTACATTGATCGAATGTTACATTCAGTGCAGATGATTTTTTCGATGATGTTGAACCCGTAAGATTATACATGTCTTCCGGAATATAAAGACGATCGTTGTGGAAATCTTCCGGCTGAGCTTGGAAATACATTGAAGGTATGCGAGCATCCACTGGAAACTCACGGATGTCGTAGGTATTCGCTTTAGTCAGGATCAAACCGAGTGCTATATCACAAATTGCCCACATTTTCTGAAAGATTTCAAACGATTTTAATAACATTTATTCAAATCATACCTATATCATATTCGCAAAACTTACGCAGTTGGTTTCCTCATCGTCCGGTTTGAATGCATCCTTGTGGTTTTTCATGCGTTCGATTAAATTTTTGTAGAAGCCAAAGCAGAAGAATTCCTTGTTGGTTACCAGGGGCTCAAGAATCATCCACAGACAGCGCTCGATTTGCCGAAGCTGTACCGGATCCGTGTGTCGGGTGAAGCGGGGATCGTGCGTCAATACTGGTACGGCAAACACTAGCATATAGTCCGGTAGAACATGTGGCAGTTGGCTCATGGCGCGTTCGACTGAAATGGTACCATAGTAACACATTATGATGCTGTAACGGTTTTTAATATTATTTAGCAGGGTCAATCTTACCAGTAGCAAAGGTTTTGACGTATTCCCTTCGTCGATTGACGTCAGCTTCGATGTTAGTTTTGATCTGTTGTTGAAGTCTATGGAAAAGAGATAAAATGATAATCAATTTGTTTATATTGTTTGTAATCATTGTAACATGAAAGCTTACTTCCTATCGGTTTCCCGTCCACCGAGTACGTAATAGCCCATAAAGTCTAACGGTAGACACTTGTGTGGGATGCCTTTATTCAATCCTTTATGTAATTTCTTTACGAAAATATCTCGCACTTCGGACACCGGATCAGACTGTGAACGGAATAACAAATAACAACAATTCGTAAATTTATCAAGAGTAAACACACTTACCATTAAATGTGACAGATTATAGAACTGCTCTACGATGTACTGATCACCGACTCCCTTTTGTTCGCAGATTTTAAGCATAGCCTTGCCGGCACTTAACCGCAACCAGGATTTCTCTGCAGAGGACAGGGTACCTTGCTCGAGCAAATCTCCCTTTTTGCTGATGAACGCGTTCAACATGCGGAAAGTTTTCTGCGCCGAAAGAACATCCTTCTTGAGTCCGAGCAGCCAACGGGCCATCGTTTTGAGACCTTCCACTTTACAACGAGTTTCTTCTGGCAGTTCGTCCTCATCGCACCAATCCATGGTTGGAACGTCCGATCGACCTTCGCTTGTTTCTTTGACCAACAACTCTTTGACGATTTTCCGTGATATAATGTTCTTGATTTGAACGTGAAATTTATCGGGCAGGTTGTACGCGATGTGTCCTAAACTGACTATCGCGGTTCGGTAGTGTTCGTTTTCCGGGTTGAGAGTCAATTTGAAGGATTCTATAATTTCTGGGAAGATATCAACACTGGGGTCTGCGTTCGGTTCGTTCGATTGTTGGGTGTTTACAAACATACACCTGATTGCGTGTTTAGCTTGTTTTGGTGTTCCAGCGACGGCAAATTCTTTGCATATGGGAGCCAATTCCTTTACGATATCCATGTGACAATCGTAGAGTGGTTTGTATCGTCCTAGGTAAGTGAACGCCTTGAGAACGTACGGAGCAACGTACTCTTCGTCAAAGTTCAGCAGCCCTATCATATGTCGTAGAATTTCTTCGTGCTGGAAGTGGGCTGAGAAAACATAAGCCAGTACTGTTAGTAGTTTGAGACCTCGTTCGCCGGCAGATTCAGATGGAAGTGTAACTTCGTCTATTATTTCGGAACCATTCATGCACTCCTGGATGAGTTCAATCAGTACGCCTATGGATTGTTTGTCCACCATGACCGAGGCAATGCGTTCAAGAAGCATTTTAACAGTGTTATAGTACGTGTTGGTCATAACCGGTTGGCCAAGTTTTTTAAGCACTATGGCCATTGTATCAGCACATTCTTTGCAAGAAACATCTCGCTTCAAAATGGTTTCCATTTCGGAAATAAGTTTGTGATCCTTGCGCATTTGAGTGCTGAATTTCAGTAGGAATTCCTGTGCCTTGACCGGTTCTGGAAGTTGCTTCGCTATATTGGCACACTTCGCATTCATGTCTTTTTGAATGTTTGGCGTTATATCTTTTATCCGGTGCATTTTGATCCATTCAGATACGTTACGGCGAACTTTAAGTTGATTTTTTTGAAGCTCTATGAATGCCTTTGTGGCGTTTTCATCAATGGTTCCAAGTAATTGGTACAGTTTCTTCATACGATCTTCTGCTGGCAGCTGATACGGAACCAAGCAGGTGATGAGAAGACGCTCCACTAATAAACGGTCTTCGATTCCCGTCATGTAATAGCCGTGGAGGATCTTATCCTTGATCCAGTTGACCGCTTTCTTAGTTGCCTCTGGAACGTTGCTATCGTTGAGATACTTTTTGTAGATCATTGCCAGACCATTCATCGCTTCCTTGCGTATTTTGTATTTTTTGTCCAGCGTGCGTTCTTTGACGAACTCGAGCAAATCTTCCGACTCGGACACTATTTGGAAGTCCCGTTTGGCGGTTTCCACTATAGCCATAACTACTTCGTAGCGAACGGTCTCGTCCGAATCGTGTTGGCGAACCTGTATGTAGAAAATAAGAAAAAAAATACATAAAAAGATTGTTAGGTAAAATCGCAATTTTAAGGTGGTACGTATAACCGGTACACAGTCTTAATAAAAGGGTTCCAACGAGGTTAGTCTCACAGCTCCCGATAAACCATTTCACGGTATTCATTTTTGCGGTATAACGTTTCGCGTATGAACCTGTTTGGTGGTTTGTCATCTGGCGGTTTCTCATTTGCCCCTTTTAGCGGTTTATAAAGAGGATCGTCCCTAGCTTTGTTTAAACCTAGAAACACGGGGCCTTCCTAGAACTAAGCGAGCCATAGATTACCATATCCCGCAATACAAAGAAGTACACTGAGATCATTTTTTCTTAAAAGTCAGGAAAAACGTTAAACAGTAGAGCCCCGCATATCCGAACTCCAGTTTCCGCGTTCTCCCAGACATCAGGTTGACACAAGATCCATATATTTATCGAGCTTTGCGCCCGGATGGTATGCAAAAGGATGTACAGCAGAACCCCACTTACCCGATAAGTGAAACCTCGGATTAAACGAAATACAAATTGACAAACCCTATCCTTTTGCTCTAGTATTGCATACCATCCAGGCGCATAGTTCGGTTCTTACATGGATTTTTTTCTATTTAATCGACGTTTCTCGCAAATGTATATTTTAAACTTGCAAACAAAGTCGATTTAATAGCTTAACAATATATCTTGATGATAAAACACATTTTCACATGGATGTTGTATAAAAAATGGTGGCTCGGATAACCGAAGCTCGAATCATACACGAATCAACAATCATCACTGTACATATTTCTTGTTATCTGAGGTGGTACCGAGGTATTTCAATGATACAGGAAACCTCCAATGGGGCTCTGATATTAGTCGGAATTTGGAAGATCTTGCGTCTTCTCCTTTGGTTGTATGTAGCCGGGATCCATCGGAATTCTTGACCCTTTCGCATCGCTCAGGTTGAACCTCTTCAGCAGCTTCTCGATGTATGCCTTTTGACCCAGATCGAAACCTTCCCTTGATCGGACCACCTGGATACCAAGGAACTGCTTCACATTCCAAGGGACGTTAGCTGAAAATTCTTCTTCAAGTATTTGAAGACCTTTTGATACTCGGCTTCGCTGGGTATTGCGACCAACATATCGTCCACATGTACGATGAAGTAGGCCAGCTTCCCGTTTTGATTCCGAACATGGCCGCCACCCGTGGCGTAGAGGATAGCCTTCAAGTCTTCTAAGCCAGGGGATATGAGATCGAATCCCGGTACTGGCATACATAGTACACTTTCGGTGGGTTGGTGATTTTAGCATTTGTAAGATGCTAGCCATCATATCCTCGAAAGATGTACGCTTAGAGTTAAAAAAAAAGGATCTCTTCGAGGAAACATCATGTTTCATTGAGATTCTGTATGTGTTTGTGTTCGTTCTTAAAAAAAGGCACGGATCTGCTTCCGACGATTCCACATTCGTGCCGACTGCTTTAGACCGTAAAGACTTTTAAGCAGATGGCACACGTCCACGTGTTTCACCAGCATTCCACGACAAGCAACAATGGTCAGCAGTAAGCGTAACGTAGCTTGCTTAACTACTGGAGCAAAAACCTCGTCGTAATCCAAGCCTTGACGTTGATTGAAAACTTGTGCCACCAAACGAACCTTGTACCGGATCGTCATTCCGAACTCGTCTTCCTTCCTCTTGAAGATCCATCGACATCCAATGACCTTTTCCCGAGAGGTAACGCAGCAAGTTCCCAGACACCGTTCTGATGTAGTGATTTGAGTTCGTCGAATATGGCTGCTTTCCAGAGTTCTTTCATTGGACCACCCAAGGATTCCTGATAGTTCTTGGGATCAGTCGACGATTCTTGAGCGACCACCACTCGAAACCGCTTCGGTAGTATACCCTTTGTTGATCGTTCGGAACGCCGCTCTCTGCTGTTCACAACCTTTTCAGTAGATTTCGGTTGCTTCTCCTCAAGATCGGGTGGTTCCACGTGAACGTCAAGTTGCTCCTCCTGAATTTGGTCATTCTCGTCTGCAAGCGGACCATCATCGTCGCCATCGGTATCACCAAAACCTTGGAAATCGTTGCCTTCGTCGATGCGTTGTTCTACGGTGACAATGTAGAACCATCGGTCGCTTTGTGCTGCTGAGAGTGTGAGGCCTGGCAGGATCGCCAAATGTGAGGCCTTGTCTGGACTAGAGACTGTGTTGAAGTTCTTTAGCTTCTCTCCCGGCTAGCAATGGGGGAGGAAACACAAATCACTAACATTCATAAAATTACGCCACAAAACAAAACCAAATTAAAATATGTTGCTTATAAACTAAATTCTCATGATTTTATTGCATGCCTATTCCTCTATCGCATGCTGGACTCTCCTTCTTCCTTGCTCTAATATAATTTCATCGTTTTCTTCTTCCTCTCTGCCTCGCTCTTCTTCTTCTTCTCTGCCTCGCTCTTCTTCTTCTTCTCTGCCTCGCTCTTCTTCTTCTTCTTCTTCTCCGCCGCGCTCTTCTTTCTCTTCTTATTCTCCTTTTAATCTCGCTTCTGTCCTTCTTCTTTCTGCCTCTTCTTCTTACAAGATCTAGCACTTACTTCTTTTTTCTCGTTCTTACTCTTTGCAGCGACCTCCTACGTCATCAGATGACCAAAGCGGATTTGAGCACCACTGGAAGAGGGCGATCGCCTTCCAATCCGGGAACCGGCGCTGTCGCTGAAGAGTCTCGATGGTCCAGTCCAGCTCTCTCGACGCTTGGCCTCAGCTCCTCAGAAAAACCCCAATCTGGGGCCTGAGAATAGCAACTTCTGGGCGGCTTGGTCGATGCCGAACTTGGCTGTCCCAATCGGTTCTTCTTGACTGCGTCCGAACCGTTGAATTTCAGTGGGTGGTTTCACGTCGCAACGTTTCGTTGAGTGATGTCCGCTCTCCGAATAGCTCCGTCTCTGGCAAATTGGCCTCTCACGGCGGGAGGTGTCGGCCCCCTCACGTCCAGCGGATCCTGTCCCGACTTTTCTGTCGGCTTTTCCCGGGTTCGCTTCCAGCGTTCTGCGTGCGACTGGCGTTCGTTGATTGGTGAGTCCCGTGGCAGCTTCTCAACGGGCCAACATCGGCAAACGGCAGAACCAACCGGAACAACTCGCGGGAAGAAAAAAACGCGATGGCGACCGGCAGAGTAAAAGTGATGTTGTATTTTCCGCACTGTTTATCAACACTTTCGTTAGGATCTGTTTACCTTATTTTGGTCATAACAGAGCTAGGCGATATTGCACATGCACTGAGAAAAAACGATCGCAACAAATAACAAAATATACATGTTACACAACCCCATTGTCACGGGAAAATTTTTCATGAGCGACGGCTAGGAGCTCATGAAAAATTTATAAAAAAAAAACTTCTAGCATTACAGGAAGCTGACTAGAGACGCACATGGAGACGAAGATGGAGCAGACCTCCGCACGGAAAACAACGTGCACCACAAATCAGTAATTACGCAGGCCTATAGCCCGCCAGATCTTCAATACATTGTTACTCCAACACTACACAGCAAAACATCACAATACGCCAACCAGGTTTGGCAGCCAGCAGGTCTCTAAGTGCGCTTAATCTCTAAATCTAAATCACGTGACAATGGTACATTAAAATAAGATCAAAAACCGTTAAAAACAAAGGGCTTAGATCTAACAAATTAAAAAGAATAATAAATAACGAGCAGGTAGTACGTTCAACTTATGACTAACATTGAACAAATTAAAATCAGTCTTGTTTTGGATGTTTATCGTTACAGTGCGCTGAGTAAGGAAGCATTACCAACCAACCTCGCCATGAGCCCAGAGTAGGAGTTTTACCGCGCTCCCAATTCGCGTTGCTTTTGATTGGTGATTTCATGGCGATCCCCAGATTACACTGTAACATATTGACAATACGACATAGATTACGTTTAAAATGACACGAATGGGTACGAAGACACTAGTACGGTATGCTCACCAGCTTGGCTCGATTTTTCACGATCGGCTAACGGATTTCAATAGTTTTGGAGGATGTCAACAGGATTGGAGTTTCACTGGATGTTCATAGCTGTTTTGCTCAGTTTGTCTCGATCTGGCAACGGCGTATTAGCGCGTGGCATAATACGACCAGTTTCTCTCGCTCTGGCAAACGGGAGAGCCTGTGGGCTGTGATGATTTGTCTGGTTTGTCACGATCCAGTAACGGCGTGCTAGCGCGCTTGAGCACGGTAAGTTTCTCTCGGTCTTACTAACGGCAAGCCTTTAGGGAGGCCTATGGTGGCATTGTTGTCGAATCAAGTGGTCGTTGAGTGTGCAACTGTGCACTTGTTGACGCTCAAACGATGCTTGGCGAAATTTCGCCGTGATGGACTAGATCGGATGTTGGTTTGCGTTGTCCAAACTTTGACCTCCTTTTACTGAGGAGCTTGTCTCAGTATCTTCGTTAAACACCTTTCAGCTCTCGGATTTCTCCTGCGTTGTCGGGGTTTACATGCTGCGTAGACTCGTCGAGGTGTTGAGCAGCGAATGATGCGTACTTCCGGAACGAGGAGGCCTCAACCCATTCTACGGTGACGCTGACTCGCTCTAATCGGGTTCGGTGTCTCTTTTGGTTGGTGGATTTTGGTTTCCGCTATGCGTGTTTTTGTGATCATTGGTCTGTCTTTGTTGACTACCCTAGGTAGTGGACATAGCTCGCTGTTGTTGTACTCGCGTGGAGGTAAATGGAGGTATTGCTCACTGCGCTTTCCAAGGGCTCGATTTCTCCCGATCGGCTAACGGTGTTTTGAACGCTGACGCGGTGGTTCACAGGCTTGGCCTGTAGTCATAGCTGTAAGAAGGCCAGCGAGGAGGTTGGGAGTTGTTCCTGCTCGCTGTGCTTGCTGTTGGCACGATTTGTCCCGATCGGCAAACGGTGTTTCGCTAGCGGTGAACGCTTTGGTTGACAGATGAGGCTCTGTGGTCATAGCTGGCAGTGTGCGTCAGAGAGTCGATATGGTAGTAGCGACGAACATGATGTCTACTCCTCACAACTTCTGCGCAAACTGTGATCCGTGGGGTGTGCGTGGTGTCCTGACAGTCCTTTTCGGCTGTAGCGACGTGGTGTTTGGAGCTGCTGTACTTGGATTTCCCGCATTCCAATATCCCAAGCGCCCTTCAACGCTGTATCGGTTCCGCAATTGGACATCTGGACACTAGCTTGATTGTTTAATCCGATAGGATTGGAGGCGAGGTTTCAACAATCATGTGGGTCCGTCAGCCATCTCAATTTCGTGTTTTCCTTCTGCTGGTGGTCGGCGTATTGCTTACATAGCTTTAATTGCTACTAATCAGCTTTCAGATCTTTGGCGTGATATCGTCCTTCCTTGCCACTTGTCACGTCCATAACCCTGTATATATTGGTGCCAAGAATCTCTTTTATGATCGCTGGTATGAACTTTGGGTACAATTTCCGGTTTATGTGGTCGATCTTCGATGACTGGAAGAATGTTCTTCTCCAAACCAAATCACCCACCTTGAAGTTGATTGTTCTTGTTCGAAGGTTATAACGCTGCTGGTTCTTTTCGTGGTTGCTTTTTAAACGTTGCTTAACGAATTCATGGATGCGATGGATTCTAGATAATCGCATGTTTTGAGCAACTTTGGGATCTTCCGACGTGTTTAGATCTTCTTGGTTATAAAGGTCTGTTTGCAGCAGCAAATCTCTGCCAAAGTTGGCGTAATGTGGACTTACTCCTGTCACCTCATGTTTGGCGCTGTTTATCGCTGCAACAATTTCCGGCAGATGTTTGTCCCATTCGCGATGATCTTCTTCTAGCAGGGCCCTTATGCACGTTATCAAAACCCGATTAACTCGCTCCGCGTTGTTAACCATTGGGCAATAATAAGCGGTGGTCATGTGGGATATCCGATGTTTTGCTAAGAGGTTTTTGAACACCAACGACTCAAACTGCTTTCCGTTATCCGAAAGAATTATCCGAGGTCGAGAAAATCGCAAGAAAACTTCATTTTCTAAAAATTCCACTGTCTTTGCCGCTTCCGCCTTTCGCATTGGATGAACAATGACGTACTTTGTGACCCAGTCTACAACAACTAGCATCGTTGTGTTGCCTCTCCTTGACCTGGTCAATGGCCCTACAAAGTCAATGGAAATCAGCTCCCACGGTATCCTGGCTGGTTTGGCTTTTCCCATGTTTGGCAGAAGTTTGGTGTTCGGTGCTTTGCATCCTTTGCATACTTCACATGCCCGTACATAATCGCGTATTTCTTGCTGCATCTTCGGCCAATAGAAATGTTTTTGAATCTTTTGCCATGTTTTGAAGAATCCTAAATGAGCTGCTGAAGGCGCATCATGAAACTTCCGCATTATTTCCTGACGTTTGTCCACTGTGATGACTTTTTTCCATTTGTGTGCTACCTGGTTGTCTTCGTCTTTCACCACACAGTTTTTGTATAAGTCGTTTCCAGCTAACCTAAAGTCGGGATATTTGTCGGCATCTTTTCCTATTCCTTCCACTATCTTTTTATACCAGGTATCAGCTTCTTGATTTATCGCGAATACCATTGGTTCCGAGATTCTGGAGAGTGCATCTGGTACTGTGTTGCAGCTACCTTTCCTGTAACGGATTTCAAAGCTGAACGCGTTCAAACGAAGTAACCATCGACTCATCAGCGCTGTTGGGTTCTTCATGGATTTCAGGTAACTAAGCGCTGCATGATCGCAGTAGACCGTAAAGTTCACTCCTTCTACATATCCTCGAAATTTCTCAATTGCTCGGATAACTGCCAAGCACTCTCTTTCAGTAACGGAATATTTACGTTCTGCCGCCGATAGTTTTTGCGAGAAGTAGCTGATTGGATGTTCTTCACCATTGATGTCTTGTGTTAGAACCGCGCCGATCGCTACATCGCTGGCGTCACAGGCAATTGCGAATGGCTGTGTATAATCTGGCATTGCTAAGACGGGTGCTGATACGAGGGCTGATTTTAGTTTCCAGAAAGCTTCCTCCGCCTCTTTGGTCCATTTGAATTTCACCTTCACCTTGGTCAGTTCCGTGATCGGTGATGCGATTTCAGAAAAATTACTGATGAACCTCCTATACCAATTGCATAATCCGAGAAATCGTTGGACCTCTTTTCTGTTGTTGGGGATTGGAAATTTCACGATGCACTCTATCTTCTCTTCGTCTACCTTCCAGCCATTTTCGTTCAAAATATATCCCAGATATTTCACCTGTTCTCGACAAAACTTTGACTTTTCCATAGAGATTGTCAAATTTGCTTCACGTAGTTTGTTCGCCACTTCCTGCAAGCAGTGCAGATGTTCTTCAAATGTTCTGGAACAAATAATTATATCGTCAAGATAGTGGAATACATGCGGCTCCATATCGGCGAATAAATGGGTCATCAGCCTTGATAACGCCTGACTGGCGGTACACAATCCAAATGGTACTACCCGAAATTGAAAGTGCCCACGTGACGGAACCGTAAATGCTGTTAAGGGTCTTGATTTTTCATGCAGTGGCAACTGCCAAAACGCATCCTTCAGGTCCAGTGAGCTGATAAAGGCGCAGCCGCCCAGATTGTTGATGATGTTAGCCATTTGGGGAATTGGATACCCTTCGTTGATCATGATGCTATTAAGATGCCGAGCGTCCAGGCAAACCCTGTAGCTCCCATTCTTCTTCTTCACTGTCACCAAGGGATTGTTCCAGGGCGAGAATCGCGCCTCCTCTATAACTTGCAGAGACAACATTCGATCTATTTCTTTATTCACTTCTTGTAAGACATACGGTGACATCGGATAATAACGTTGTTTTTTTGGTACCGCCTCTCCTATCTCTATGCGATGCTCGTACATGCCTGTTCTACCTAATTTGCCGTCTTTCGCTACTGGAAACCGGGATATGATTTGATCAAGCTGGACTTTTTCCAATGCGCTCAACTGTTTCATTGGTTCTTGTGATTCATCTCGATGGTTCAGGTTAATTGCACAGCATACTGCTTTGATATTAAACCGATTCCAAAAGTTCATTCCTAGAATGAAACATTCAGGCATTGATGGAATTAGTAGAACTGGAATGGTTTCCGTTTTGTTGTTGTAGTGGATCGGCAATCGTGCAAAGTGCTCCACTTTGTGTTGGGTTCCATCTGCTGTTTTGATGCCAGCTCTTACCGTGCTCTTCCGTAACCCCAGATCATTCACCATACTCACATATCTTCCACCCATAAGTGAGCAGGTTGCTCCGCTGTCGAGTAACGCTGTTAACTCTTTTCCCAGGACGCTGATTACGGCATGTGGTCTGTTGTCTCCTCCGGGATTGATGATGAGCGAATTTATCTGTGCAAACTCAGGAATATTTGAGGGGTCGTCGAACGTAAGCGAAGAACCATTTCCCTCTATTGCTGATTCCCCGCATGCGGGTTTTCCGCGTCTGTTCGGCAGGTGAAGCAGCTTCTTAATGAGTAACCTTTGCGCCCACAACGGTAGCAGAATAATATCGCCTGCGGTAGTGGGCAGTTCATGAATCTGTGGCCTTCCTCATCGCAATTCCAACAAATTCGGTTTGGTTGCCTATGAATTGGTCCTCCTGCTACTGTTAGGTATCTCTGCTGTCCAACTGTTGCGCTTTGCGCTGTTTGCGGTTGATTGTACGGTTGCGAGGGTAGTTGTTGTCCCGTAGTCGCTTGTTGTCCATACCAGTTTTGCGAATAAAGACTTTGCTGGTGAGGTTGTTGATACCCTTGATGCTGTTGATCCTGTTGCTGCGGTTGTTGATACTCCCGTCGCTGTTGATATTGTTGCTGTGGTTGTTGATGTTGTTGCTGTGGTTGTTGATATAGTTGCTGTGGTTGTTGATATTGTTGCTGTGGTTGTTGATACTCTCTTTGGTACACGTAAAGCGAGGGCTGCTGCTGCCTTGCAAGCGTCGTTTGCATGAATGTTCTCGGAGGCTGCTGCTGTTCTTGCCTCAGTGCTTGAGAATAACTTCCGACTGGCTGATGAGATCCCCATGAACCTGCTGATGTTTGCTTTTGCTGCGTGGTTGTAGGTCTGCCAACGTCTTTATTAAGTCGCGCTTTTATAGCGTTCACCTCCTCCATCAATTGCTCCATTTTGAATAATGCTTCTTCCTCGGTTTGTTCAGGCGATTCGTTTGCCGCTGCTTGAATGGCTGCCTCATTTCGAACGGTGTTTCCTTCCACAACGCTGACTCTGTTGAACCTTGGAGGTTGGTTGTTGGAATGCGGTCTTTGCACAGGAGCTGGGGTAGCAAAGCTTGGTTCGAGCAAAGTTGTTGGAGCTATTGACATGCTACGCTGTCTGCTGAGGAGTGCTCTGGTTTCATCGTAGCTTCCACAAACATCTGCTAAATCTTCCAGAGTCGTCGGTCTGGCTGCGGCAACCACTGTCGCATACGCTGCACTCATGTTTTTCTTCACAATAAAGAATTTTTCTCCTTCGTTCAGCGGTGGACTCACGAATCTAAATAACGTAGTTATCTCGCGATAATACTTTGAGAAGGATTCGTTTTGACCCTGCAATCGGAAGCTAGCTTCCAATCGAAGAATGTGCGCGTATTCTTTGGGTAGGAATTCTCGACGAATCTCGTTCTTGAACGCCTCCCATGAAGTTAACATCCCCTGAGCCATAGCTGTGATGTACCATTTGAGAGCATCGTCCCTCAATAGGTGCTTAATGGATGCCATAAGAGCGTCTTCGCTTAGATCTTCTGAGGCCGCAAACATCTCAACTTGATCCAGGAAGATGTTCAGCGATGTTGTGTCCTTCTCGCCGCGAAACGTGCATGCCCAATTGTGTACCGCTTTCGTCCATCTTCTATGATTGGCAGGTTCGTTGCTTTGCGGTTCTCTGTTGATATGCCTTAACAAAGCGCTCACTACATCTCCTTGCCGGTTGTTGTTGTCGATGGCATGATCTCTCTGCATTCTATTTTGCTCTGTGAGCAATTCGTACTGCCCACGCAGCCAGATTAACTCCTCGCGTTCTTGTTGCGACAGCGCGTCCCGGTACGGCTCAACCTGTGGAGCGCTCGCTTGTGTCGGAGCTCCTACTGGGTTCGTTGCTTGTGAAACTCGACCTCTGCCTCTACCCCTTGAACGGAACGGACTGTTAATGGATCGTGGTGGTTCCTGATGTCCAAAACCACTGATCGAAGATCTGTTATCAATTCCTTCAAGTTGTTGTTGGCTGCTTTCAAAACCCGCAAAAGGCGGTGAAGACTCCGCTTTCCTTCCTGTGCTGTTCCCCGAGTTGTTGGAACCCAGTTGTTCATCACTGGCTGCTTCTGAACCCACAGCTGAGTTTCTTGAGGTTAGTTCACTCGGCTTCAACTTTTTTATCGCAAGTTGCACACTTTCACGCATTTTGTTCACCTTGTTCTTCAAACCCTCGACCACTTCCTTCAGTTCACCTGGGGGTCTGATCATAGATAGTCTATTGTGGTAATGATGCAGTTGCGACCGGTAAATTAGTAAGCTGTTTACATCTTTACACTGCTCAGCCTCCACCGTGGAAACACTGAGTTCATCGATACGCCGTTGACAGGTTTCAATGTTTGTTGTTGGACTCATCACGTGCAAGGAGTCAGTAAAATTGAAGCTCTCCTGAGACAGAGCTCTTAATTTTATGGCCATTTGCCTGTGAGTCATTTGACCCAAATTTTTTACATATCGCAGGGACAATTCATATAAAATTTCTTCGGTTGTTAAATGAATAAAATCCATTTTCAATTAAATAAAGTACTAAACTAATCTAAAACATCCAATTAAAACTACCAAAGTGACGAAAACTAAACAAGACCGATTAAATTTTAAATTTGTGTAACATAGGGTTTTTTTAGTTGGGCGCCAATGTTGAAGTTCTTTAGCTTCTCTCCCGGCTAGCAATGGGGGAGGAAACACAAATCACTAACATTCATAAAATTACGCCACAAAACAAAACCAAATTAAAATATGTTGCTTATAAACTAAATTCTCATGATTTTATTGCATGCCTATTCCTCTATCGCATGCTGGACTCTCCTTCTTCCTTGCTCTAATATAATTTCATCGTTTTCTTCTTCCTCTCTGCCTCGCTCTTCTTCTTCTTCTCTGCCTCGCTCTTCTTCTTCTTCTCTGCCTCGCTCTTCTTCTTCTTCTTCTCCGCCGCGCTCTTCTTTCTCTTCTTATTCTCCTTTTAATCTCGCTTCTGTCCTTCTTCTTTCTGCCTCTTCTTCTTACAAGATCTAGCACTTACTTCTTTTTTCTCGTTCTTACTCTTTGCAGCGACCTCCTACGTCATCAGATGACCAAAGCGGATTTGAGCACCACTGGAAGAGGGCGATCGCCTTCCAATCCGGGAACCGGCGCTGTCGCTGAAGAGTCTCGATGGTCCAGTCCAGCTCTCTCGACGCTTGGCCTCAGCTCCTCAGAAAAACCCCAATCTGGGGCCTGAGAATAGCAACTTCTGGGCGGCTTGGTCGATGCCGAACTTGGCTGTCCCAATCGGTTCTTCTTGACTGCGTCCGAACCGTTGAATTTCAGTGGGTGGTTTCACGTCGCAACGTTTCGTTGAGTGATGTCCGCTCTCCGAATAGCTCCGTC
Organism: Uranotaenia lowii; assembly: GCF_029784155.1. Lineage (NCBI taxonomy): Eukaryota > Metazoa > Arthropoda > Insecta > Diptera > Culicidae > Uranotaenia > Uranotaenia lowii. The sequence continues at coordinate 427,186,102 of NC_073692.1, forward strand.
TCTGGCAAATTGGCCTCTCACGGCGGGAGGTGTCGGCCCCCTCACGTCCAGCGGATCCTGTCCCGACTTTTCTGTCGGCTTTTCCCGGGTTCGCTTCCAGCGTTCTGCGTGCGACTGGCGTTCGTTGATTGGTGAGTCCCGTGGCAGCTTCTCAACGGGCCAACATCGGCAAACGGCAGAACCAACCGGAACAACTCGCGGGAAGAAAAAAACGCGATGGCGACCGGCAGAGTAAAAGTGATGTTGTATTTTCCGCACTGTTTATCAACACTTTCGTTAGGATCTGTTTACCTTATTTTGGTCATAACAGAGCTAGGCGATATTGCACATGCACTGAGAAAAAACGATCGCAACAAATAACAAAATATACATGTTACAACTGCTCGGGGGTTCTTACCTCACTATTTATATCGATATGCCGACTGGTGCTGTTCCGAAGATCCGGCTTGCGTGAGGTGGCGTTGTGACTGAAGGCGAGATGGACGACGGTGGAAGAGGGCGGCGAGAAGGATGTTAGTTGACATACGAGGGGATACTCGATGTGATTGTTGGATTATAGTGTAAACAATTAATACATATATACACGCTTATTGAAAGGCATAGGAATATGGCGCTACACAGAGAGTAGCCAACGAATGTCAACTTCTTCGCCCCAATTTGGATCTGGTTTATTTCGGAATCAGCACACGCGCATCTGTACCAAAAACTTGCAGATGCTCCACATCAGGCTTGCTTCCATGCGACAGTTCGTATGGCGTTTCACGGATCGATTTTGCCAGCTTCAAGGAGTATACACCTCGCCATATCGACCAGCGAACGATTCTTTTGCTCCGCGACACCGTTCTGTTGAGGAGTGAATGTCGTTGTAAACTGCTGCAGGATTCCTTCGTTTCTGAGGAACTTAGCCATCGCATGCCCTCTGTACTCGCCACATTGATCGGACCTCATCACCTTCGGCTGCCGGCCGAATTGCGTCTTCATCTCACGGAGAAAATCTTGGACAGCTTCCAACGCTCCAGACTTCTAGCTTAGCGTAGCGGCTGTAATCGTCGATAAGAGTAAGGAAGTACCGCCATCCTACACAAGTCGCTATGAACCAGATCTAGAATTTTTTTCGATGACCTCTGTGCCTTCTTGGGAAATGTTAGCCTCGCCATTTTGCCGCCGAAAAAAACCTCGCAAGTAATTTGATTGCCACAATCGTACACCTCCAAGCCCAGAACTCAGATTTGCCAACCGCTTGATGTCGTCAATGTTTCGATGACCCAACTTACGATGCCATTCGTGGATCGTATTCTTAATGTAAATTTGAGCTACGTCGCACAATCTCGTTTTCGATTACCAGATTCACCGCAGAAGTAGCAAACGATGTCTTGATTGCCACGACTTTTGGTCTGCACTTGGTAACAGATTCACGACGTTTCTGGCCTTCGTTGATAATCCTGTCCTTCACCAAAGCCAGTGTCAACTCTTCAGCTGATCGATTCTCCAACGTCGTCGTCAGGGCATCGAAGGTACTCGGTAGGCTACGGAAAACCAAAATCACCAGCCGTCAGCCAGAATGGTTCCAGCATTCGCCAACTTCTCAATAAGGCCCTCGAACTCGAGTAAGTGCTCCTTGACGGGTTCACTTTCTTCGTATTTCAGGTCGCAAATCTTCTTCAAGATGTGGACCTTGGAACTAAGGGTCTTAGTTTTGTGTTGCCGCTTGAGGTTCTCCCATACATCCTTCGCCGTGGTAGTATTCCGGATGTGCCCGTGTTGGCTGCGGCTCAGCAGCAACCCAATTGTCGCCCGTACATGAAATGACATGATGCTCTTTGGTCTCCTTCATCCCAGGCAGCCAGTTCAGCAACGTTTCGATTGTCGGCAGCAGCTTCCGGTTTTACTCCTGGTGAAAGGTACCTCCAGAGACCTTCGCTAACCAGCAGGAACTCGACCTCCTACTTCCAGGAGTCGTAGTTATCTTTAGTGAGCTTCGCTATTCCATTTCTTTCCATTTCAACTTTCTTCAAAGCGCAGACCCATAAACTGTTAGAGGTGCTTTTTGATAAGTAAGAACAACTGTTCTGTTAAATGGTACAAAGTAGAATGATTTTTTTTTCTTTTTTTCCGGAATTTTAAGCCCAATGGAATGATTTATTTTCTAAAATTCTCCCCCTTTATACCCGCCACTGACGTGTGTTGTTTATTTAAATGATTACTTTGTACAAACAACCCTTTGTGGCATGGTGTATGGTGTTGTTAGTACAAAATCCAAGCCTTTTACTCAGCTTCAGCCGGGGTGAAGGGGTTTTTTTTGTTGCTGTTTTCGCCAGCAACCGTTTGTGTTCGCGAATCATCGAATTTGCACAAGCCATTTGGGTAGTCTATGGCCCGCTTAAAGCAGTCTTTTTTGTACCGTTTATTCAAAGAGGGATACCCCAAGTGTTTTCACCCTCTCGTTTTAGTTTACAGTTTTACAAATTGTTATATATCACTGTACAAATCCCTTAATTTCAGAAATCCAATTAATTTATCTTCATTTCCTTTGCTTTTTTGTAGTATAATCTATTATCCTCCTTCCGGTTATATATTCTGCCGGAGCTCAGAATATTTTCGACATTCTATTAAAAGATTTGCAAAAACCAAATTATTTTTTCTTTAAAGTAGTTTTTGGAGAATCGCTGCCATTTCTTCAACTTCGGAAATTCTACTGTTTGGAAAAAATTTGCTAAATCGTATCGAAATAAATCGACAATTTCAAATATTGTTTTTCAAATAAGGTACACCGGGGCAAGTGCAAACTCGGGGCAAGTGCAAACGTTCAACTTTTCTCTGTTACAAAAAAAGTAAAAAATATTTCTTTTTCTAGAAATTGTTGTTTAGACCCAAAAAAACAATCTGACATAGATAAACTAAACTTTCTTTAAATTTTTCACTAAAAACACGGCATTGTTTGATCACACACGAATTCAAGTACATACTAGACATGAACAGTGTGTTTTTGTTTTGCATATTTTGACTACAAAAAAGGGCATTCAAATCCGAATTTTCGTTAAAAGGTGAGTGTTTGAGACCGATATTCAAGTGAAAGCAGAAAATTTATGATAAATTTTCAGTACACCCCGAAAGTTGTGAAAATAATATTCGCTCTCGTCAACCCACACTGTGGGGCAAGTGCAAACAACACTACCGGGGTAAGTGCAAACGCACCTTTAAGCCATGTTACATCGGCCATTTCAGAAAATTTATCACCAAAATGGTTCAGCATTAAGTATATTAAAATGGTCAGAAGGGGTTTCCAAAGTGTTATATCTGAAGCGGATGTTCAAAGTTCCGCAATGCCATAGTAAATGAAGGTCTTTTGCTTAAAACAACGGTCACCAAAAATGGAGTTCCAAAAAGTTATCAATATTGCAAGAAAACAGCAAACATATTAATCAAAGTTGATAAAACGTTCCGGAACATGTATTCAATTCATTTTAAGACCGATACACTGACTTATCTGTGAATTAGTTTTGAAAAAGTATTGCGTTTGCACTTGCCCCCATAAACGGGGCAAGTGCAAATTTGGAAATTTTTTCACAAAAGCACCGTTACTTTTTACCAAAATTTTTTGATTTTTCACTTCCAACGGGAATTTGTTGAGAACTATTTTAGTGATGCAACGAACGATAATTGATAATTTTTGAACATATACATATTCTTCTAGGACATGTGAAAGTTGAACTATGGTGAAAACCGTTTGCACTTGCCCCGGTGTACCTTAACTCTTATAAGACTTTAAATAATGGTTTCAAACCTGTTCAGTTGTGTTATTCGGAATCAAATGTTATTATTTCGCTGACTCAATATTAAATATTGCAAATTTTGCTGTTCTTATTTTAAAAAGTCATGCATTGAAGAATTAAATTTATTTGAAAATATCTTAATTTGCTCAGTTGAACTAAGTAGTGAAAACATATCACTTACCTTCAGGATTTCGATGATATCTTTTCTGAGATGGGGATGATTTAGCAAAAAGTGCATCGTGCTTTGAACACATTTGATACGGATAGGAACGGCAATGTCGTAGAACCGACCAAGGAACTGGCGCCACAGTGGCCCGTATTGTTTGGCCAAGGTGGAATCTTTCTCGGAGAACATTCGCGCTAGCAGCGAAACCGCCCGCAGACGTTCATTCTCTTGGGCCGATTTTAGCTTGCACTCCAGCTGCGGTAAAACCGAAAGCAGAATGCTCGGGCTGATAACGTTAAGCTCGTAAATGACATCGTAGATCTTCGGCATTATTTGGTATTGCTTCTCGTACTTGTCCAGAATCAGGATCTGATTGAAGAACGCCTGGGTGTAGGATTCGAGCGTATCACTGGTTTTAACAATCAGATCCTTGGCTAACTGGTAGGCGTTTTTCTTCTGGGTGCGCAAGGGTTCGATGATATTGATAAATATCAAGTCCAGCAAGTCGAATGACACCGAATCGGATTCGGTTATTAGTGGACATAGAACATCTAACATGAAAGATTTCACTTTGCTGCTATGTTCATCGCTGTAAGAAACAAAAATCAAATTGGGATTTTGTTCTTTAACCGATGTTTATATTCTGAGAAATATTAGGAATACTTACTTGACAATTTTAAACATCAGACTAAAAAGTGTGCAGAAAATGTCCTGGCAGTCTTCCAGCTCGAAGCACATATTGAAGGATTTCACGTATGCCAAATTTTCCAACAGGTAAAAATATCGCTTAAATGCCGGATCTTTAGGGTCTCTCAGTCCATTGAGTTGTTTGATCAGGAACAGGAATATGCCTTTGATCTGGTCCTGATCCTTATAGGGAGCATCAGGAGCATAAACGCGGAGGACATCGGCAATGCAACATGCAATGAGCAGTTGTACATCTTTCGAGCTATGCTGAAGGAAGAAATCGTCCGCCAGATGTACTGCCAGGGGTATATATTGCGTATACATGCCCTCATCCTGGCCCATCGCCTGCAGTGTATGGGTGAGGGTTTTCAGCCGTCGTATCAGCTCATCAGGGCCCATATCTTCGTTGATGGGCCGACATCCCGGAGGATAAACGATATCAGCCATCGCTCGTCTCCTATCACTCCAAAATAATACTTCTTTGCTTTTTCAGTGGAAGCCGAAAATACCCTGAATAATCCGATCCGCAAACTGTCACGGATCTGCCATAAGAAAAAAAAAAGATGTATAAAATAACATTAAATAGATATTATCTCAACACCATCAAACTTCTGATCGAAACTCGAATTGCAAAAAGAAGCAAAATCGCGAACGAAAATGCAGAAAAGCATAGCAAATTGAATACAAGCAGCTTAAACGAACAAGAAAAAATTCAATGGCCGTAAACTTCCCGGGAGCAGCGTTGAACGCGAAAAAAATGCTTCGTTTTTAACGCTGTCAAAAACCAGCACAAATGCACTGAGATTACCTTTTCTTTGCACCATTCAATAGTCCTAGTTAGCCGGACGCCTTTTCTTGCTTCTCCGAAGAAAAACTTTTACAATTCACAGTAGTTTTTACAGATTTTATACGACAATTTCAAACACACATCAACAATACTGAGCATAGAAAGAAGATCGCTCCTCACCTGCTGTTCTTGTTCTTCCTTTTTCGTCCTGACACACTTGGTTCAAAATAGTTTTTGACTGGGTGACCTGTTCAAATAAAATAAAAATATTTAAAAATCGAAAATATTTCGTCATGGGTCTGATTGTACCAACGGAAGTTGATTTATAGATGTTGAAATTTATAAATAGAGTGTTAAACTGAAAAGATAATTAAAGTTAACAATAAAAAATTTTCGAAGTTTTGCAACAATAGGTAATCAGGATTACTCCCTCCATTTAATATTCCAGTTTCAAATAAATGTTGTCACTACTTCCCATTTCCCTACCTTCCTACGAAAGCGTGTAGCATCGCAAAATTTGACATATCCCGGCATTTGCAGTTGGCAGCGCTGTCAGGGCTGTGCACAAATGTAAATAGTATAAAATGTCAATGTACACGTTAACAAAGTTTTAACAATTATATTAAAATTATAATGCATTATAACTTTTTTTATTATTAATAAAGAATCGTCGATTACTGCGTGGTCAAATTTATGGCTAGTCCAAAAAAAAATCTGAATTACAGTGGAAAAGCGGTAATAGCTGTTTACAAAAAAACGCATCATACCTTTTGAAAATGATCTTTAATCTAAAAGTGCGGGTTCATGTTGTCAATAGTTTAAAAAACCCTTTGATCACGATAGCATTTTTTTCTCGAAAATTATTGTTTGAATAACTAGTCAGGTACCTTAGAAGCTTAGATTTTTTCTCTGAAATCATAAAAAATAATTTAAAATATTTGTCGAAAAATTTGGATTAGTTATTGCAAAATAATTTATAAAACCAATTTTCCGATTTTGCAGTGCATCCAGAACATTATAAATTTAGCTTATAAGCCTTTTTGAAAATGTATCAAAATAAATATTTTTGCGGTTTCAGCGAAAACAGTCATCTCAGAATCAGGAGTGAGGTCTTAGTTTACCGTGTACACGCTTCGGAAGTTTTTTTTTCCACGCCTGAAAATTTTGAATTTTCAAATCAAATCTGCCCTTAAAAACGTTTTCTTTCGGAAATATCGACCGACGCTATTCTTTTCCTGAGTGCTGAAACATATATCGACGCCTTTATCCAGTGCTATTTTTCTTCTTCGAAAAATCTAACCTAGCCATCTTGAGCCGCAAGATGGGGGAGGCTCCCCCCGTGTGGGGCCGAAACATGAACCTGCCTCAAAACCGTAATGCGAGAACGGTTCCCGCATGGATGGATCCATCTGGAGTCCACGGGGAAATACAGTTCTTACGAATGAAACCGGAAAATGAACACAAGCTCCCAAAAAATCCGTTCATAATTTCGACATCCGTCGAGCAGTTGGTTGGCAAGATAGAAGGAGGAAATCCCATAGACAGCGGAGCCAACTATCTGCTGAAAGTCCGCAACCCGGCTCAAGCTGCCAAACTTCGCAAACTAAACCGACTTATTGACGGAACCCCGATCACCATTGACGAACATCCCACCCTGAACTACTGCCACTGCGTAGTTTCCTGCAGCAGCGCGGATGGGCTTAGCAATGAAGAACTCCAAAGCTTCCTTTCCGAGCAAGGAGTTACAAAAGTTTATCGGTTCCTGAGGAAATCTGAAAAACAAACCATCCCAACAAGCTCGATGGTACTAACGATTAAAGGATCAGTCCCTCCTCCGTTCATCTTTTTTGGTTTTTTGAGAGTGGCCACACGACCGTATTACCCTTGTCCGCTACTCTGCTATCGGTGCGGAAAGTATGGTCATTCCAAGAACCGCTGCGCCAGTGATCCCATATGCATCGATTGTGGTTTTCCCAATCAACATGACCCATGCCCAAACCGCCCACTATGTATTAACTGCCGTGGTAACCATTCAGCCATAAACAAACAATGCCCAGTTTACAAACAGGAACAGTCCATCATTCGACTGAAAGTCGACCTGGGCCTAACCCAATCGGAAGCAACCAAAGAAGTTCAACTTCGAAACAACATCAACCTTAGAAACATCGAACAACAAACTGCTGAAACAGACAAAGACAAAAGGATCCACGACCTCGAACTCCTTGTTTTGAAACTCCAAAACGAACTGGAACAATTAAAATGCAGCAACAACAACTCAACACTCGTAGCATATTCTCCCATCTCAGTGGTCCCCGACGACTCCGAATCCGAAAACGAACACCACCCAACGATCCTGAACACCCACAACAACACTTCCACCCCCAAACGAAACCGAAACAACAGCTCCATGGAAAGTCCCCCCGAAATGGCAACCAACAACAACAAAAAAACCAAACGACCCATAGCCATGCCCCCCAATATGCAAGGTAAATTTCCTCCGGCCACCCCTGATTCAACTGGTAAGTCCATCCATCCTAACTAAACAAAAACAACAACAACCAGCTCTTACCAAAGAACATAAGCCTCCATACCTTTGAAATGGCTCACAAAACCCAAAATAGACATACCCAACAATCATCAGACCCCACTACCGCACCATCAATTGGTAAGAGTAACAGTAATCAACCCGCACCAAAAAAGACTGTTAACTTCGCTGTCCAATGGAACACCCGTGGACTTATTTGTAGACTCCCCGAAATACAAATCATCATCAATAAATATTCCCCCACAATCATAGCCATTCAGGACATACTTAGCAACACAACAATAGCTCCCGATATTATCCGAGGATACCATCTTTACTCCACATCCAACCCAACCTCACGACAAGGCGCTGGACTAGCAGTGAAAAATAATATCCCCCACCATCTAATCAGAACCAACTCCGATCTCAATGCCGTCTGTGTCAGACTCAAGGCTCCGCTCGAAATCACCGCTGTCTCCCTTTACATACCACCACAAATGCCCTACAACGACTTCGTAGACCAGATAGAAAATTTATTCACACAAATACCACCGCCTCTAGTCATAATGTCAGATCCAAACGCACACTCCACCCTATGGGGAAGCTCGCACACCTCTAACAAAGGAACTTTCCTCGAGAACTTCGCTGCCATTAATAACTTAACCATCCTAAATAACTGCTCCCCCACTCGCATCGATCCTGCTACGGGGGATATGTCAGCTTTAGACATCACCCTCGTTTCGTGGGAGTTAGGGCCGAAATTCGACTGGAACGTCCTAGAGGATTCACATGGGAGCGACCATTTCCCCATCCTCGTTAAACTACAACATCCTTCCCCCAAAGTAACCACCAGACCCAGGTGGAAGTATAGCGATGCTGAGTGGCACACATACCAAGAGATCGTAGACAAACTTATCGTCCAGAAAAAACCAACAACTATGACATCATTCCAACAAATAATCCTCGACGCAGCTAACAAGTCCATCCCCAGAACCAGTGGGATACCTGGAAAATGTTCCGTCCCTTGGTGGTCCGACGAAGTGCGTGATGCACTAAAAAACCGTCGGAAAAAGTTGCGTGCCCTCAAAAAGATTCCGAACAATAGCCCACTCAAATTAACAGCTCTCGACGACTTCAAAGCAGCACGGTCCCTGGCCCGACGAACAGTCAGGAAAGCCAAATCACTGTGTTGGGAAAGGTTCACTAACGAAATCCACCCTTGCACCCCATCTTCAATCCTATGGTCTAAATTAAGAACACTAAACGGAGGATCCCGGAACAACGACTACCACATTTTGCTCAATAGTCAATACATCAACGACCCATCAACTCTAGCCGACTCCTTCTGTGAACATTTTTCATCCGTCTCGGCCCCATCTACTACTACACTTCTACCCTTTCCTACCGATCCAAACTGCAACAATATAGACTACAACAGCTGCTTCACTCTGGACGAACTAGAGTTCGTCCTCCGAAAAGTCAAAGGAAATTCTGCAGGCCCAGATGATATTGGTTACCCCTGCTTTAAAAATCTATCTATACTGGGCAAACTGACGTTTCTAGATATCATCAACAAAATTTGGTCAGAGGGATCCCTACCTGAAAATTGGAAGATTGGACTTGTAATCCCCATTCGAAAACCCAAACAGAACCCGAACGCTATAGACAACTTCCGCCCCATCACTCTTCTCGATTGCTCCGGGAAAATCGTTGAGAGAATCGTTAACCGCCGCCTCCACACATACATGGAAGAAAAACAGCTCCTTGACACCCGACAATACGCCTTTAGAGCCGGCAAATCTACAGACGATTACTTCGAAGATCTTGAATCGTTACTAGATACCTGCCTGAACCAGAAGCACCACATCGATTGCCTGTCACTAGATCTTTCGAAAGCCTTCGACCGTGTAGATCGGGTTGCAATCATCAATCAGCTTATCAAATGGAATATTCGAGGCCGTTTGTTGCAATACATTGAAAACTTTTTATCAGATCGATTCATCCACGTTCTCGTCAATGGCGTTCGCTCAAATATCAAACCAGTCCACGGCGGAGTCCCCCAGGGATCGGTCATCGCCCCCACCCTCTTCCTAATAGCCATCAACTCCTTTTTCCAGTCCATCCCCAAAAACATCTCTACCTTCATTTATGCCGACGACATCCTCCTTGTTTCCTCCTCCCGTTTTGCCAAGATATCCCGTCTAAGGCTGCAAACCGCGGTCAACCTGGTCGAAGAATGGGCGCCCACTGTAGGCTTCCAGTTTTCCCCCAACAAATCCAGCCTACTCCATCTCGGCCCGAACCGAAGACGTCTCAGAAAACTACCTCCACTCATCATGCAAAACCAGACCATCCATCTCGCCCACACTACCCGGTTACTGGGGGTTTGGCTCGACGACCAACTCAACTTTAAATGTCACCTGAACAACGTAAGAAAGAACACCAACAACAAAATCAACATCCTCCGAATACTTACCAACAAAACAAGTTTAGCACACCGAGACTCCCTTTTCCGTTTCCTGCACGGGTGGCTAATGCCATCCATACTGTATGGAATCGGTTTTGTTAGCAAAGCATTTGGACAAATGCTAACGAAATGTGAACCATTGTACAATAACTGCGTGCGACTTATCAGCTCTGCCTTCCGCACGAGTCCAATACCTTCGCTCATGGCAGAATGTGGGCAAATGCCCTTTCGATTCCTTGTGGCTAAACATTTAACATCAAAGGCTCTTCGCTCACTAGCAAATGGACCGGTCAACAATTCCCCTATGGTGGAAAGAATTAATAGTATCTTACAACAAACAACTGGCACTTCTCTACCTACCGTCTGTATAAGACAGGGGCCCAAAATTAAAAATTGGAATGAAACTACACCAAAAGTCGATTTATCCCTCAAGAGGAATATCAGAGCTGGAGATCCAAGAAACACTATATTACCCAAATTCACTCAACTCGTACAAACAAAATACAGAAACAATTCACACATATACACCGATGGGTCCAAAAGCAATTGCGGAAAAGTTGGCTGCGGCATCTTCGATGGAGTCTCCAGTAGGAGCCTGGGCCTTCCGGAAGCTTGCACAGTCTTCAGCTCCGAAGCTTTTGCCCTGCTCGTAGCTACTGAGGGTTCGAAGCCAAATTCCGTCATCTTCTCCGATTCAGCAAGTGTACTTACAGCTATAGCGGCTAACAACACTAAACACCCCTGGATCTATACCATAACTAAAAACGTACTTCACAAGAACATCACACTCTGCTGGATACCTGGGCACTCAGGCATACCAGGTAACGAGGCTGCAGACCGCCTAGCCTCTGCCGGTACCGACCTCCCGCCAACGATCAACTCTATTCCTCAAACCGACGCTATGCTCTACATGAAAACCATAATAAGTAATGCCTGGAGTATGGAATGGGCTGACAACCTGGAAGCAAAACTTCGGGAAGTTAAGAACTCTACCGAAAAATGGAAAGACAGAGACTGCCCCAATGAAAGAAGAGTCCTGACCAGACTCCGGATTGGGCATACACGGCTTACTCACCTGTACCTCATAACCAAAGAGGACCAACCCATATGTCCATCCTGCAACGTACCAATCACCATCAAACACATCCTCACCTCCTGCTCCCTATACCACCCCCACAGAATATCCTGTTCCCTGGCAACATCCCTTCGTCAAATCCTCTCACCATGCCCTGAAGAAGAAGAAAAACTGATATCTTTCCTCAAAACATCGAAGCTGCTCCACCAACTTTAAACCTAAAAAAGGAAAAATCAACAAATACAGTATCTACACCAATCTTCAAAATATAACGCCAGAAGAATACTTGAAACGCCCAACGTCGGGATGAATAAACCTACTTGGTTTAAAATCCCTGAGAAAAAAGGAAAAAAAAAAAAAAAAGAATCAGGAGTGGCCAAATCAAACAAGCAAAAATTAGAAAAAATCGATGAAAATCGAAGGATTTGTGTAGAAAAAGAGAGGAAAAGGACGAACGTTTATTTTGCTAACTTGCTGCAACGCGTGAAGTACATGCTAATGGTTACACAATAACTTCCCAAAAACAGAAATGTAAATAGGTAGATTTCTTTCAAAAAACACCCAAAAAATAACTAACCTCTTTTACAGCAAACCATTCTCCGTGTTAGATTAAAAAAATGTTTGATCCCAACAGTGGAGGATCTTCGGATGTTCAAGTATCGCCCAAGAAAGTAATTAAAGGGACGGAAACGCCGAATTACACTACGTACGAAGAAGATACTCCAATTCGTAATGAGGGTTCTTCGAATCTTATACCACAGTGTCGACTATGCCTTCGACGGGTTCCTCCGTTCTTCCTAACTCTGGTTGATGCCAATTTCAAAGGGAAAATAAGAAATCTTTTTAACATGAAAATATTTCTAACTGATGGTTACCCGTTCGTATGTGGAAATTGTAGCAATCTTACGGATATGTTTCAAAAGTTTAAGGAATCAGTTCTGAAAGCAAAAGAGTTGCTGCAAGCAGAAAAAACTGGTCTTGAAAATGACTTATGGTATTCACCAGAGCACACGGCAGCCATTTCCACTTGCCAGGATTTGGTAAATCGGCACAAAACTCAAATTGATACATATCATAATGATTTAAAAAACCGGACACAAAATCAACCTACAGAGGCTGAAGCGACCGTACTAGAACCAGAATTTGTGTGCTCAGTGTTCGATAATGGATCAAAATTTAAACTAGATTCACCTGTTGATTCGAAATCTGATGAAATTGGCTTTCAACATGCTTTGGACAGTATCAAGATTGAACCGGAAATAGACTTATCTGATGGATTTGAAAATGACAACAATTACGAGGAAGAGCATGATGTGAAAAATATCAAACTAGTGGTTGAGGAAACTAGTGAATCACAAATAACTCCCAGAAAAAGAGGAAGGCCAAAGCGATCTGGCAGTTCTCTACGGTCAACTGGCAAAAAAGTATCCAACGCCAACAACCCGAATCAGCAAATGCAGGGTGCTAAAGGGAAGCATCGGTTATGTGATTTTTGCGGAGAACAAGTGCATGCTCAGACTATAGAAGCTCACCTGAATCAACATATTGGTAAATGTTGTTCTTTTATCACGTTGATTGCCACACGACGTTGTAAGAAAACTCGCGTCTTACATAGACTGCATAAAAACACTAAAAACGGTTCTGCAGGTGTTCGAAGATATTGTAAATCGTGTTATGAAGTAAATGCCGCACAATATGGCAGGAAAAAAGCAAGAACAGTTACAAAAAGAACTTCTTCATATTGTTATAATTGCAAGGGGCAACCATTTTTATGTGCACCCTGTTTCGAAAAACTCCATTGAAACTTTCCTTGATTTTTTTTACTTATGTACATACAAAAAAAAATAAAATCGAAAACATGTTAAAAATATTCTATTTTACAAAGTCAGTCATTAGGGACTGACGCGGTACTCAACGTGTTAATATCTTTGCAGCCCTCATGAACCTTACCATAACAACTTTTTAGGACAAAGACCGTATAAATGCCCCTTTGAGAGCTGTGAGCTTAGCTTTTTCGGAAAACTATTACAAATTCGTCACATTCGGCGCATGCACAGTGCCAAAGGAGTCGAAACGCACAAGTGCGATCAGTGTGGAAAAACGGTCCGAGGGCCGCGACAGTCTCTTAGAGATCACCAGCAAAGGCACAAGGCTGAGAAGAACCACATTTGTCGGGTGTGTGGCAAAGCATTCACGATGGCTTGGTATCTGACGCAGCATTCGATTATTCATTCGGAAAAGTTTCCTTATAAGTGTAGTTACTGCGGAAAAGAGTACGTCACTATTTGTCGTTTAACCATATATGATACGATTTAGTAACTAGAACTTAATTTTTTTTACAGATTCAAATTCAAAGCCAGTATGAAAACTCATGAAAAAAATGTTCATGAAAACTCACGGGAGCTTTCATTACATCGAATGAAATAAAAACACCGAACAGAGACGTTTAATATATGTGAATTTCGTATGTTTCCTATATAATTAAAAAAAAAAGTCAAAAAATTGTAAAAATTAAATTCATTAGAAGGATTATTTGACACAATAAGTTTCCATTCTTACCATGATGTAGTGCATATTGTTTGGTCGTGTGAGGACCATCTTGTCGCTAGAACGAATTTCATAGATTATTTTCGGGCCCGAAGAAACCACCCTACGTTCCAGTAAGGGATGTGTTAGCTGTGATGGACTAGAACTACATGTTCGAAATATACCTTTTCCTAAAAGCTATTGATCTTTGTCTATAATTCTTTTAATTCTCATATTTCCCTATTAATTTCTATTATCTTTAAAAAGTGATCCAGACCTAAGCAAACAACTGTAAACAAAAAAAAACGAGTTTGGCTTCTTAAAGTCTCAAGGTATGAGCCGTTTCAAATAAAGGAATCGCAAAAAAAAAAGTTTCCATGGATTTTGCGTATTTTTTGAAGGATTATCGGCGAAAGAATAAAAATAGGGTTTAAAAACACTCTTCAAATTTCAGGAGCGTTTTTCTCGGTTCGGTGTTTCTGTTTCATTCGACGCTCACGCGAGAAATTAAAATGGATTCACATGAGTATATCCAAACAAATGAGTAAAAAGGTGTTAAATCAAATAAAGTATTTTTTTGTTCATGTCAATAACTTGTTAAGTATTTTCTCGATTTCGAAACCCAACATCTTAAAATAAAACTTCGAATCTTTTTGTACCCACCTTTGCCAGAAAAGTGTTTAATAAGCTGTTTTCACATAACCGTTCTTTCTGCCAAGTATCTCATCTTTAATCAGGTAACAACACCTCCATAACTATCAACTCAACATTCATTATCAAATTAGCATTAAATTAGATACCCGCAAGATAATATAAAAATATAAATAATATAATATAAATAATTTTAATTTATTTAATTTTATGACATTTTTTGCTTGTTCTTAATTCTAAATAAATAATAATAATAATAATAGAAATAATATTTATTTAAGCCTTTATTCTGCGCCGCACGGGTGACGATATCAAATTTAAAAAAGTAGAGATATTTTTTTACAAAATCTTTTTAAACGTTCATTGAACAAACTCAACATCGATGAATACAGAAAGTAAAAGTGTTGAGGTTATCTAATAAACGCTCTTATTAAAAGTAACATTCAAAGTGTTTATTTAATACGATTTTCACTGATTATCACAGAAACTTTTTTGTCTTTTTTTGTAATTCCTTTATTTGAAGCGGCTCATGCTTGCTTAGGTCTGGATCACTTTTTGAAGATAATAGAAAATAATAGGGAAATATGAGAGTAAAAAGAATTATAGACAAAGATCAATAGCTTTTAAGTAAAGGTATATTTCGAACATCACAGCTAACCCATCCCTTACTAGAGCGTTGGGTGGTTTTCTTCGTGCTCGAAAGGAAAGCTCAGGCGAGTTTTCATGAACATTTTTTTCATGAGTTTTCATACTGGCTTTGAATTTGAATCTGTAAGAAAAGTTAGTCCTAGTTACTGAATCGTATCATATATGGTTAAACAACAAACAGTAGCACGTACTCTTTTCCGCAGTAACTACAAAATTTCAATGGAGTTTATCGAAACAGGGTGCACATAAAAATGGTTGCCCCTTGCAATTATAACAATATGTAGAAACTTTTTTTGTAAGTGTTCTGGCTTTTTTCCTGCCACACTGTGCGGCATTTACTTCATAACACGATTTACAATATCTTCGAACATCTGCAGAACCGCTGTTAGTTTTTTTATGCAGTCTATGTAAGACGCGAGTTTTCTTACAAAATCGTGTGGCAATCAACGTGTTAAAAGAACAACATTTACCAATATGGTGATTCAGGTGAGCTTCTATAGTCTGAGCATGCACTTGTTTTCCGCAGAAATCACATAACCGATGCTTCCCATCAGCATCCTGCATTTGCTGATGCGGGTTGTTGGCGTTGGATACTTTTTTGCCAGTTGACCGTAAAGAACTGCCAGATCGCTTTGGCCTTTCCCTTTTTCTGGGAGTTATTTGTGTTCCATTAGTTTCCTCAACCACTAGTTTGATATTTTTCACATCATGCTGTTCCTCGTAATTGTGGTCATTTTCAAACCCATCGGATATGTCTATTTCCGGTTCAATCTTGATACTGTCCAAAGCATGTTGAAAGCCAATTTCATCAGATTTCGAATCAACAGGTGAATTTAGTTTAAATTTTGATCCATTATCGAACACTGCGCACACAAATTCTGGTTCTAGTACGGTCGCTTCTGCCTCTGTAGGTTGATTTTGTGTACGGTTTTTCAAATCATTATGATATGTATCAATTTGAGTTTTGTGCCGATTTACCAAATCCTGGCAAGTGGAAATGGCTGCCGTGTGCTCTGGTGAATACCATAAGTCATTTTCAAGACCAGTTTTTTCTGCTTGCAGCAACTCTTTTGCTTTCAGAACTGATTCCTTAAACTTTTGAAACATATCCGTAAGATTGCTACAATTTCCACATACGAACGGGTAAGCGTCAGTTAGAAATATTCTAATGTTAAAAAGATTTCTAATTTTCAATTTGAATTTGGAATCAACCAGAGTTAGGAAGAACGGAGGAACCCGTCGAAGGCATAGTCGACACTGTGGTATAAGATCCGAAGAACCCTCATTACGAATTGGGGTATCTTCTTCGAACATAGTGTAATTCGGCGTTTCCGTCCCTTTAATTACTTTCTCGGGCGATACTTGAACATCCGAAGATCCTCCACTGCTGGGGTCAAACATTCTTTTAATCTAACAGGGAGAATGGTTTGCTGTAAAAGAAGTGTTTTTTTTTTAGTATTTTTTAAAGGAAATCTACCTATATACATTTCTGTTTTTTGGGAAGTTATTGAGTTACCATTGGCACGTACTTCAGTTGCAGCAAGTTAGCAAAATAAACGTTCGTCCTTTTCCTATCTTTTTCTACACAAATCCTTCGAATTCCATCGATTTTTTCTAATTTTTGCTTGTTTGATTTGCGGCCATTTAGCATGTGATTGTCCTGAAAATGTTATTATTGTTTTGCTATACATGCAGGGGTGTCAGGTGTCCTTATTTTTCAGGATTTGCCCTGATTTTTGAGAAGCCTTCCTGATTTTTCAAAAACGCTTGTATTGTCCTGATTTTAGATAAATGACTTTCAAAATGTCCTGATTTGTCCTGATTTTTTAAAAAAATATCTAAACAATAAATAAATTGATTGTTAAATGGTTAGAAAATGAAACAAATCTTTTATAAAATGGTTTAATCAGTTTAACCAATGATAATATTTGGTTCAAAATATATTAAAATAGTGTTTTTCGATATTAACTTCAGACCATCCAAGGTTCTTCTCGCTTAGTTGCATAATTTGAGCCGTCTTTAGCACCTCCCGAATAAAAAAATACGGTTACCAAACAGTTACTGTAATAGTATCACAATTATTCAGGATAGCGTAAAAAAACTTTTAGATAATGATAACTGACATCGTAAAAAACATTCCACTAATTGTGAATTCCGAAACGACGGTCTCTTGAATATGGCGTTAAGTTATGTTACTGTTAAGAACTATTAAACCACTTGTATGGAAGAACTGTTCTGCAAGCAGTTGAGATAACGTTCAAAAACCAATCGGGGAAAACGTATTCTGGTCATCAAACTGTTTTCCTTAAAGTAATTTTTAAAGTAATCTGGTAACCAAACATTTCCAGTAAAGGTATAAAACGATTCGACAAAATGTTTCGTCCGAAGGTATGTATACGTTTATTGGAATCATATACGGGAACATGGCACGCACACATGTGCAAATTTGCATTCAGGGTTTTCGGATCATTTTATGAAACCATTTTTATTTGAGTTTTATTTGATTCTATGAATTCGTTTATTGTTGACTTACATGTAAATGTCCATCCGATTGGGTACATATCGGCTACAAATTTAACCGCCCATAATTCTGGTAAGGGGTCGACAACAAAGGTCCGGTCATAGGTGCTGCAAAAGGTTGCTATTGTTGTGCATGCTCAAGCGGGAGCTTTGCTTTCCTTCCCATTTGGGCGATGGATGTGAGCGAAAAATGGACTGGGTAGCAATCGACCTTTAAATTCACCCGTCTGGCATTGCGGATCCATCTGCATGTGACAGAAACCTCCAACGACGATCCCATCCGGCCATAGCGAAAAAGTGCTTGTCCTTCGGATCACGATTGTGCAGAGAACTGAAATTAAAAATTAAGCAGTCAATTAACAATAAGGGGTATAGATTAGACCATTAAAACTTACGGGAGCTTCCGGTAGCTTGCCGACTGCTGGGGGCTGGCTCCTTATCAACCTTCTTCCAGAGATACGGAAAAGTGGTAGTACTATAACCTGCAAAAGGAAATATTTTTCATACAGTAACTGTTGTTTATTCGTTTTATCGGAAGAAGTTTTCCGGCAGGTTTACATACCTTGACCGCGCAATCTATCCATGTTTCCATGAATCCAAACGCATGGAAAACAAAGGTTCCTTAACCGGGAGTTAACGGATGTTTCAATAAACATCCGGTGCGTCGATCTGGCACTTACTATTAGATAATTACCACTGCACTGGTGCCATAAGTGACAAAAGGTTGCGCACAGGGCGACTACAGCTGGTTGGGCCATAACCGCCGTCGTTAAATCGGAAGATTAGAAGGAAAATTACCCGATTTACCACAAATCACAAATTTCGCGCGAACAACACAAACAAACTAATCAGTGATGCCAGATTCACCGAATTTTCAAATTTTTATTATTTTTCTGGCCCAATACTTATTTACAATCTATTTAAATATTTGTTTTAATTTCTCTGTGTCATTTGTGATGAATGTAATAGTTTTCAATGTACGAAAATTATGCGTATAAATGTTCTATATGATTTTGAGCGTAAATCCAAAACTTGATCAAGATTTCAAATAGTCGAAATATTTAAGTATAATCACAGAGAACAGACATACAAGCTAGCCCACGAAACTTGTGTAAAATTTCCAACGATAGTTTTGAACATTTTTTCTGTTTCTTTTGGCTGGACCTTTTCGAAAACTGGCCACCTAAAAATTTGATTTGTAACTTTTGAACGGCACAATAGATTGCACTATTTCAAGTCAACTTCTAACGTATTTTTTGAATGTCAGCATTTAAAATTTTACACACTTTTTGGAAGATTTTTTGTTCGAGCTTGTACGTCTGTTCTCTGTGGTATAATTGTGAAATTCGTAGTTTATTTCAAAATCAATTCCAATGATCATCACGGTATGATTTTCATATAGCCAAAAACGAAATGACAACATAGAAATCATTACGCGTTCTGATTTTTTTATTTACAAATGAACGTTTTTGAATTCCACTTGGCACCTCTTCTCTGCTTTGACGTGAATGTGTCAAAATGCATGAACGCTTCGGGTAATGGTTCGAGATCAATTTCACGCTTTTTAAAAAATTGAACAGGAATATTCCACATCCATAATTCACGTTATCTGGTAATGTAATTTTTAACATTAATGTGAAAGTACCGTTTTAATCGTTTCAGAGCTAAAGTTTGATGGAATAGTAACGTGTACAGAAATAATCACTATTTCAACAACCGTTGGTGTATCATATTGACTGTTCGAGTTATGATTTTTTCGTATGCGGGCTGTATTTCTGTTAGAGTGCAATCTCTGGCAGCACTGTTGTTGACCTATTGTAAACGTCAAATACTTTTCCCTCCTTTTACTCACAACCCATTGTATCGTTAATCAGAATACACGTTGTTATTTTTTGCTCTGTTAAGTCGCGTGTTTTTCTCCGGTTTTCGTCGGGAAACCAATCCGAAACCACTTTAGGTTATTGGCCCAGACCATTCCGGCGCGTGTGAACCTTGTTGTAAAGTGGACTTTGCGGACAATGGAGGAGGAAAACAGGAATGAGCGATACCATCTGGCCCTGTTCGATGGTACCAACTTTACCGCATGGAAATATCGTATGCGGGTACTCCTGGAAGAGTATGAGTTGCTTAGTTGTATTGACAACGAGCTGGAAGATATGCCGGAGTTGGACGAACAGGAAGATGACACGGCTGAGGAGCGCCAGCAGAAAAAACGGTTGCTGGAGAAGCGTCTCAAGCAAGAGCGTCGGTGCAAATCGATCCTGATCTCGAGAATACATGACTCTCAACTTGAGTATGTACAGGATAAACGCACACCAAAAGCCGTGTGGGATGCTCTCACGAAAATTTTCGAGCGACGCAGCATCGCTAATCGGATGCATTTGAAGAGACAAATGTTGTGTATGAAGTTTCATAGTGGCTCTCTTCAAGAACACTTTTTGCGGTTCGATAAACTTGTTCGGGATTATCGCGGAACGGGTGGTGAAATGGCTGATCTAGACGTGATTTGCCATTTGTTGTTAACCATGGGATCGTCGTTTTCTACGGTGGTGACCGCGATAGAAACAATGCCGGAAGAAAGTTTGACCATCGAGTTTGTGAAATGTCGCTTGTTGGATGAGGAAATCAAACAGCGAAGTGCTGGTGTTGATTCCCCAAGCAACCAAAAGTTCGAATATCACTTAAGGAACGAACTAATAAGTTCATATATAGCTGTACAAAAGTTCTGTGGAACTTTTTTGCTGTTCAAAATGCTTTTTCGAGGTCCATGGAACTTCTTCTTTATCAAGTTCAGCCAATACTCAAAAAAAGCTTTAAAGTACTGTTTTGGTTTCTGTTTCTACTTTTTGGGAACTTCAAAGTTTGTATGAAGAAAAACAATCTACTTGTTACGTACTTCTAATTTTTTTCAAAATCAAGTAGCTATCAAAGGGTTGCAAGTCTTTTTGTACAGCTCAATAGTTCGTAAAAAGTCTCTGTTGTACTATTTTGTGAACTTGAAAGTTTTTAATTAGTTCCAACGGGCATTCAAAAACAACTTCGTATTATAGAAACTTTGAAGTAGATTTAAAGGCTAAAATCTACTTTTTTCGAACTTCAACACGTGTTTGCATAAATAAACACATATCGTTACTTGGGAAACAACTATATGAAGTACACATTAAGTTCCGGAAGAACTTTTTAACAGCTTGAAAGTGGGAATTAAGTAGAAATAAAGAACCTGAAAGTCGTTTTAAAGAAAATCATCACATCGAGTAAACCCAAGTAACCATAAGCACTAAAATCTAGCATCAACTCTGCTCTAGCGTCAGCTATAGTGCTTGATTCTTTGCATCATTTTAGCTCTGTGAGCCAGGTTTGGCGAAATTAACTGCTGCATTAGTGCAGAAACTGGTATAGCCCTATAAAAGCACTGCTATAGCATTGGTTGATGCTACAGCGTTGGCGGGCAAAATGCTGGGAAAATGCAAATGGCGTTCGAATGAGGTTCGACCATGCGAAAAAAAATTATTTTGGATTTTTGTTTGGTTCATTTTTCGGCCATGATACTAAATTTGTAATTATTTTTATATTCGCTTATGCATATTGAGGAGATCTCTCGGATTGAATTTTCTACATGATATTTTTTTTATTTTTCAGCTGAAAATGACCTGGAATCGAACTCATGACATATGTGGCTCTGACATTTGACATTGACTCTGCCTGTGAACCTATCAGGTCCGCGTTAAATCTTTGAAAAAAAAAAGACCTATTTGAATCAAATTTCTAGCAACCGGTGCACTGAATTTGCATTGATTCAGCATCAATAAATGCTTATGTGCTTTGGCCTAATGCCACTGTAGTGCTTACATAGTGCTTAAAAGCATTAAAGCAAGCTTGTGTGATGCCAATTTAATGCTTAGAAAATATAGCATTTGTTATTCTGATTTAGAGCAATGTTGCATTTCAAAAGCATTGTGCAAAGCTGATAGAATGCAAGTTGCATTTTAAAAGAGTGGTATAATTTTAACATGATGCAGCATAGCACTCGAAGGGCTGTTGTAATGCAAAATTGCACTTGATGTGCTGATATAGTGTAATTTAGCCTTTGAATGCTGGTGTAAAGCTATAAAAATGCAAAGCTTTAGTGCTTATGGTTACTTGGGAAATCGTTGCCTACTCATGATGTTCATATAGGGCAATAAGTATGGATCTCAACTTTCAAGCGGTGAGCTCGGGTTCGAGGCTTGGCTTGTTTGACGATTTATGCAAACTTTTTGTCAACTTTCAAGTTCGTTTAACTACTTAAAAATTGAGCTGAAAAGAAGTTATATTAGCATACTCGATTAAGCTGTTCAAACCTGATAGAGGAATGTTATCCGAACTTTTGGTTGCTTGGGTCGGTTCCCCCCAAGTGTGAACAGGCGGCGTTTTCCGGAACGAAGCAGAACAAGAAGAAGTTCCGATGCTTCAAGTGCAAGGCGGAAGGACATCGGATGGCCGATTGTCCTGGCCTGAAGAAGATGGGAATTGCGAAAAGTGATGAGAAAAGGCAAGGGAAGGCAAATATTGCCGAAACCGGTGGCATATGTTTTCTGGGGCAGGGCAGTGGCCATCCCAAGCAACCAGAATTCCCTTAAAAAGGTTCCATAGAAGCTTAATCAGCTCTCGTTTGTGTCTGAAGAGAATGCTAATCAGCCCAAAATTTAAGTTCTTAAAGCTACTTTCAAGTTCGTTTAGGGGGCTGTAGAGAACGCTATTCAGCTCCTAAGAGAATGTCAAGAAACTTCTACGCGCCGAAAAAAAAAATCCAATTGACAGATTGCTCTGACAACCACTTGTCAGATTGCTAGGTTGCCGGTCTATCATGGTCTATCTCATTGATTTTAATTGTATTGTTTTGATTACAAAAGCTGCTTACACGCCTAGAGAATTGAACCGCTGCTCTCTAGGTTGCAATGAAACTCACCAGCCTCTCGACCAATCCAGCAATAGCTAATTGCCACTGTAATGATAAGTATTTAAACTTAATGTCATTTGAGATGATTGAGTGGGTTGGTCAACAGAAGGTACCTTATTTCTTTCAAAGGACTTTCAGTACACAATATGAATCATAACAAAAATTCGCATCATCAAAAATTTATTCGAATATCTTATTTAACATTTATAAGAAAAATTCGAAAAAATCTTGAATTCCATTTGTAAATATCAGTAAAGATATAAACAAAAAAAATACCATGACAAGAAATTGACAGACATTTTTGACATGTCGCTTAGAATTCCCATATAGGTTCTTTAAAACACCTTCAAGTATCTTAATGGTGCGCTTTAGAATGTTACGCGAACGTTATCGACCTTCTTGAATAACATTTTTGACATGTCGCTTAGAATTCCCATATAGGTTCTTTAAAACACCTTCAAGTATCTTAATGGTGCGCTTTAGAATGTTACGCGAACGTTATCGACCTTCTTGAAAAACATTTTTGACATGTCGCTTAGAATTCCCATATAGGTTCTTTAAAACACCTTCAAGTATCTTAATGGTGCGCTTTAGAATGTTACGCGAACGTTATCGACCTTCTTGAAAAACATTTTTGACATGTCGCTTAGATTTCCCATATAGGTTCTTTAAAACGCCTTCAAGTATCTTAATGGTGCGTTTTGGAATGTAACGCGAACGCTATCGACCTTCTTGAAAGAAGTTCCATTAAAAGCGCTTAGAAGCTCCGTTATCGATAGTTTAACCTTTCAAAGGGCGATGGAAGTTCCTGAGTAACTTTTACGCGACAAGAGTCACCTGAGGTTCCCGTAATACATTTTTTCAGCCAAATGTGAACTTCGGAGTTCGGAGTTAAGTAAAAACGCGACTTTTGGTTGCTTGGGATGTCAGTGAAAATGGTAGTGTGCAATGGTTTATTGATTCCGGTTGCTCCGATCATTTGGTTAATGATCGATCGTTGTTTGAAGAGCTGAAGCCATTGAAAAATCCTGTGGAAATAGCAATTGCTAAGGATGGGGTGTGTCTTGTGGCTCGACATACTGGGAATGTGAAGGTTTTGTCTCGGGTTAATGAAAAGCTGATTGAGTGTGTAGGAGAAAGACCCTGAAACATATGAAAATGGA
Organism: Uranotaenia lowii; assembly: GCF_029784155.1. Taxonomy (NCBI): domain Eukaryota; kingdom Metazoa; phylum Arthropoda; class Insecta; order Diptera; family Culicidae; genus Uranotaenia; species Uranotaenia lowii. The sequence continues at coordinate 427,210,028 of NC_073692.1, forward strand.
AAAATAATGAAAAAAATCAAATATATAATTTACAATGATGTTTACCTTTCTCAGAACTTTAATTTCTTTCCTTTGTGTCGAAGTTACTATTTTGATCAAAGCGCACTTGGATGGCGAGTTGGATCAATCTAATAATAACAAAAAAACCATAATAAACTGTGGTAATGTGAAGGCACTGGAAAAAATATGAACTTTCTTTCATGCTGAATTTCATTGAAGCTGTCGTGGTGAGTTTTGAATGACATTGATTAAAGCTGAACCAATACATCCTTGAATAAGGGATTCCAAAAGGATATTGGATCACACCGATCAATCTATCGACTAAATTTGGAAACGAAGGACGCCATTCCGCATCGAAGAAGTAATTTTTTAAAAATTCTAGTATCTACGACAATGGCGCAGCTGTAAGACTCCCAGAAATAGTTGTAAGTATGATAAATATATTAAAACATGTTGGAAAAGGTAAAATTCAGAGAAACTACGGATTAAATTCGGCGAATCATATTGTGCATAAAGGGTCATGAAAAAATGGCGGACTTCCTGAGTTGAAGACTGAAAAATAAAAATTAAAATATTTTAAGATCTTTTGGAAGAACTCGAATGAACAATATTGAGAAAAATCATGAACGGGACGGAAGGAACCCAAAACTAAATTTAAAAATAAAAATGGGGACGGAAGGAACCCGGAGCTTGATTTTATGAAATTTTATATGGGACGGAAGGAACCCAAAGCGAAATTTAGAGAAAAAAATGGGACGGAAGGAACCCAAAGCTAAATAAAGAAAAATGCGACGGAAGGAACCCTTAAGCTAAATTTAAAAAAAATGGGACGGAAGGAACCCAAAGCTAAATTGAAAATTATGGGACGGAAGGAACCCGAAGCTTGATTCTATAACATTTTAAATGGGACGGAAGGAACCCGAAGCGAAATTTAGAGAAAAAAAATTATGGGACGGAAGGAACCCTAAACTAAAATTAAAAAAAAAAATGAGAAGGAAGGAACCCGAAGTTTAATATTAACAAAAAAATATAAATAAGACGGAAGGAACCCAGAGCTAAAAAAAAATAAAAATAAGACGGAAAGAACACAGACCTAAAATAAAAAAAAAAAAAAAAAAAAATGGGACGGAAGGAACCGAAAGCTGAATTTGGAAAAAAAAATAATAAAATGAAACGGAAGGACCCCCAGAAATATATGAAATGATTAAGTCGTTATATTAAACAAAGCAAAGGGAAAGGGACGGAAAGACCTAGTTGGAGACTTCCTCAATTGAAGACTGAAAAATATAAATTGGAATATTTCAAGGTCTCTCAGAAGAACTCGAATGGAAAATATTGTGAAAAAAAAATCATGAATAGGACGGAATGAACCCAAAACTAAACTTAAAAAAAAAAATAAATGGGACGGAAGGAACCTAAAGCTAAAAAAAAAAAAAAATAAGGGGATGGAAGGAATCCGAAGCTTGATTTCATAATATTTTAAATGGAACAAAAGGAACCCAAAACTTAATTTTTGAGGAAAAAAATAATGCTCAAAGCTAAATTTAAAAAAATGAGACGGATGGAAACCGAACTTCAATATTAACAAAAAAAAAATAATAATAATAACACGGAAAGAACCCAGAGCTAAAATAAAAAAAAAAATGGGACGGAAGGAACGAAAAGCTGAATTTAGGAAAATAACAATAAAAATAAAATGAAACGGAAGGACCTACAGAAATACATAAAATAATATAAGTCGTTATATTAAACATAGCAAAAAGAAAGGGACGGAAAGACCCAGTTGAAGACTTCCTGAAGACTAAAAAAAAAAAATTTATGGTCTTTTAGAAAAACTCGAATGGAAAATATTGTGAAAAAATCATGAATGGGACGGAAGGAACCCAAAGCTAAATTTAAAAAAAAAAAATGGGGCGGGAGGAACTAAAAGCTCAATTAAAAAAAAATGGAACGGAAGGACTCACCGAAATATATGAAATTGGCCACTCGAGGACAGATATCGGAATTTACAGAAATAATATAAGTCGTTAGAGAGAAAGGGAAGGTAAGATCCTGGAAATATATTTTTGCAAATAAATGAGACGGAAGGATTCTATGCAAAAACAAAAATTAAAATGACTGAATAAATTGTAAGGGTTGAAGAACCCAGAATCGTAATAATTATACTCATGTGACTGTACTCGTTGCGTGCAGTAAAGCACAACAACTTAAGTGGGATGGAAGGAACCAAGCAAAAAAACGAAAATTATTACATACATGAGACGGAATGACGTCAAGCAAAAAGTTTCAGAACTTATATTCGGAACAAAGTAGAATAAAAACTAACGCGATTTGCTATCATGGGTGGTAAAAGTTTTTTCTACTGATTTTTTTTTAACAACATCAACAACATTTTTCTGTTCCCGAATGAATGAAGAATAAATTAAATAAGGTCCTTTGTTTACTAACTGACAGTCTGGAAGCGTTTGTATTGCTTGAACATTTTAAACTTACATTATTTCTCGACACATGGGCCAAACGATAAGTGAAATGGATAGATTAAAAGCTCATGGAAGGCAGTATAGGTATACGCGAAATTTAAGATCATCGAACATTTACCGTTGCAGACGGTTTATTCCTTAAGTTTGTATTGATCCTGGTGTTGAGAGTCCAATCTGTCGGTTAAATAATTGTTGGCGAGGTGTACATGCAACTTATATGCAGTATTGAGAAAAATTAATAACCCTCATGTTTCGCTTTTATATCGAGCTGCTCGAGTTTCAAATGGTTCAGGCTGGAAGCTGGAAAAAAATTTATAATGGATCATTCTTCTTAAACTTGGATACTTAGTTGGCGTTTAGATATTGTACAGAGTTTATATTGTTATTAGATTCCCGATTAAGTTTTTGCATTGACTAAGCCTTATTTATATACGCCTGTAGTTCTCCAACACCGTTCCTTAAATGGAACGAATTTGTTCGTCGTAGAACGCATGAAAAAAATAAGAGCAGTGTTCAGATTGTACAATCAAAGTGTGTTTCGAGAATATTTTTCTATATTGATATTTATATTACAGTTAATGAAACACAAACTACTAATTGTTGGAAATATTTTTCCATGAGAAAAATAACTCGGATCATTACACACCCAAGTAACCATAAGCACCAAAGCTTTGCATTTTTATAGCTTTACACCAGCATTCAAAGGCTTAATTACACTATATCAGCACATCAAGTGCAATTTTGCATTACAACAGCCCTTCGAGTGCTATGCTGCATCATGTTAAAATTATACCACTCTTTTAAAATGCATCTTGCATTCTATCAGCTTTGCACAATGCTTTTGAAATGCAACATTGCTCTAAATCAGAATAACAAATGCTATATTTTCTAAGCATTAAATTGGCATCACACAAGCTTGCTTTAATGCTTTTAAGCACTATGTAAGCACTACAGTGGCATTAGGCCAAAGCACATTAGCATTGATTGATGCTGAATCAATGCAAATTCAGGGCACCGGTTGCTAGAAATTTGATTCAAATAGGTCTTTTTTTTTCAAAGATTTAACGCGGACCTGATAGGTTCACAGGCAGAGTCAATGTCAAATGTCAGAGCCACATATGTCATGAGTTCGATTCCAGGTCATTTTCAGCTGAAAAATAAAAAAAATATCATGTAGAAAATTCAATCCGAGAGATCTCCTCAATATGCATAAGCGAATATAAAAATAATTACAAATTTAGTATCATGGCCGAAAAATGAACCGAACAAAAATCCAAAATATTTTTTTTTCGCATGGTCGAACCTCATTCGAACGCCATTTGCATTTTCCCAGCATTTTGCCCGCCAACCTTGTAGCATCAACCAATGCTATAACAGTGCTTTTATAGGGTTATACCAGTTTCTGCACTAATGCAGCAGTTAATTTCGCCAAACCTGGCTCACAGAGCTAAAATGATGCACAGAATCAAGCACTATAGCTGACGCTAGAGCAGAGTTGATGCTAGATTTTAGTGCTTATGGTTACTTGGGCAGTGCTTCTTGGAAGATTTTGATATTTTGATCCATTTAATAACTTTTGTTCGCATCTGGAGGTTTTGACATGACAATGGATAGCGGTTTCCTGATCATCAACGGTAACTGTAAATATAAGATCATCAAACTTAATTAGTCACGACATGCAGACGGATTTGCTCCACAAATTTCTATTGAACCCAATGTTCAGAGTCTAAACTGAAGACTAAATGTTTATTGACGAGACGAGCCTATAGATCTAATATAAAGTATCGAGATGAATGGTTAAATCTCATTTCGTTTCAAAACTAGAGTTTTACAGGAACCAATATTATTCGTTGAAAAGAAATAAGAAGTTTAACTTAGCTCAACAATTGTGTTTGTCAGGCTATATTGATTGCATGGTAAAACTGACACAGGACACAGGATAGTTTTCAGTCATGCAAGTCGGGAAACCAATATGAGAACAGTTCTAGAGATGAAAACAAAATCTAATGGAGTTGGTGTTTATAAATCGAAACAGTTTTTTGTGTTGTGTTCCGAATTATTCCTAAGCACGTTTGTGTTACAAAGATTCCTGTTTGACTTGAATGGATAAAAAAAAAATCAAGGCTCATTTATAAACGCCTGTAGTTCTGCAACATCATGCTATAAATCGAAAGAATTCGTTTGTCGAAGGGAAACTTCAGGGCGTTTTTTTTATAACAAAAAAAAAATGTATCCATAGGTAACTGAAAAAAAAAACATTTTTAATAATGTACTGGTAAAAAATGTGTTTTTTTGTAAAAGTTCCGTTGAATAATATAAAAAGGTTGTTATGAGAAAAATATCTTTCACAGGCTTTTAGAAGATACTTTTTATGTAAATCGATAGTACGTAGTGATTTTATTAGCTCTGGTTAAATTCTAATGATTTTGTTCACTGGCAATGTCGGTACGCGTAATCGCATACTGATAGTCAATATTAAGCAAATTCAAGACAACGATTCATTGAAACTATTGAGCTCTTGTAAAGAATGACCTTGCCAAAAACAAAAAAAAAAACTTGTATATATACTTAACTGACTGAAAATAACATCATCTTAAATCATCGTTCACCTTGGCGGATACTTGAAGCTGAGTAATTTATTTGAGACACTGTTCAAGAATGTTATCGAATCGCATTCGAACGCCGACACAACATTATTGAATTCATGAAAATAACTTCCATGAGTGTAGAGAAGTAGGCGAATGTAGGAGAAAGACCCTGAAACATATGAAAATGGAAAAATAATGAAAAAAATCAAATATATAATTTACAATGATGTTTACCTTTCTCAGAACTTTAATTTCTTTCCTTTGTGTCGAAGTTACTATTTTGATCAAAGCGCACTTGGATGGCGAGTTGGATCAATCTAATAATAACAAAAAAACCATAATAAACTGTGGTAATGTGAAGGCACTGGAAAAAATATGAACTTTCTTTCATGCTGAATTTCATTGAAGCTGTCGTGGTGAGTTTTGAATGACATTGATTAAAGCTGAACCAATACATCCTTGAATAAGGGATTCCAAAAGGATATTGGATCACACCGATCAATCTATCGACTAAATTTGGAAACGAAGGACGCCATTCCGCATCGAAGAAGTAATTTTTTAAAAATTCTAGTATCTACGACAGAGTGCACGATAAAAGATGTGTTATTTGTGCCGGAGTTGCGCTGCAACTTGTTTTCCGTGTTGCGGATGGATGAGGCTGGGATGAAGGTGGTTTACTACGATGGTAAAGTGGAAATTTATCGTGGATCCGAAGTCGTTGCGCGTGGTTTCCGAAGTGGAAAACTGTATCGGCTGGATTTGAAAGTAAATCGCCCGGACGCGAGTGCGATGTTTTCGTGCGGTCGTGTTCCATGTAGTCTTGTTCTATGGCACCGGAGATTCGGCCATTTGAACGGTGGGAGTCTCCAGAATCTCATCAATCGTGAACTCGTTACCGGACTGAAGATTGATTGCAAACGTACTAGTTCTGAAGAAGTCGTTTGTGAGTCTTGCGTAATCGGTAAGCAAACCCGGAAACCGTTCCGGAAGTGTGTCGGTAGACGTTCGTCGCGAGTGCTCGAGTTGATACACTCGGATGTGTGCGGGCCCGTAACGCCGGTGGGTCTTGATAACGCGAAGTACTTTGTTACGTTTGTGGATGACTGGAGCCACTTTACGATGGTATATCCGATTACCAGTAAAGACGAAGTGTTTCGGTGCTTTTCTGAGTACGAGGCTCAAGTGGTAGCAAAGTTCGGTCGGAAAATATCGCGTCTCCGTTGCGATAACGGTGGTGAATACCGTAGTCGGGAATTTGACAGCTTCTGCAGACGAAAAGGTATTAAAGTGGAGTGGACGATTCCTCACACCCCCGAGCAGAATGGGGTGAGTGAGCGGATGAACCGCACTCTGGTCGAAAAGGCTAGAGCTATGTTGGTGGATTCGGGAGTGGATAAGCACCCGAATAGCAAGGACCATGGTTTTAAAATAACTGAACAATGATATTCAATGTAACAATCAACTTCATCGTGGTATCTAAATATCTTTCAACCGCATTTAATTATGAAATCACCATAATTTTCTAAGTAACCGTGAAGTACATCGTTTATTCAAAATATTTCATAGTTGCCGAAAATGACAGAAGTACGGTATTATGATAATTTTCTTGTGATTATCATTGTTACCATGTACTTCATGGTAAAATGAAAATCCAAACGTTGTTAAACTTTGCTTTTTCTACACTTTAACAAATTAGCGTGTAGGAACAAATACACTGAACCAAATCTGGAAATAAAATCTACTAGGTCATTCCAATAATTTTTAAAGTTAATCGCTCATATACAAAGTAATGATTTATCCTGTACAAGTTATTGGAAAATTCAATAGATTCTGCAAGTGTATTTTATCGAAGAAAAACATACTAAAAAGTATAGGAAAATCTAATGAATACCATGAGCTTAATAATCTTAATCAAATGTATTAGAAAATCCATTAATTTTCAAATGTTTATATTTATATAGAATTTATATTTTGCATATCTGATAAATTTACTAACAATTCGCATCGACTCGACATCGACTGATTTGTAAGGTTTGGTTTGGTAAGAAAACCCGTAAAATGGCCAAAAAAGTACTGAAAACTGTACACGCTAGAAATAATTAAACCATTTAGGTTTCAAAAATAACCATTTTTGACCTTTTCCCGGGAAATGCCATTTTATGAGTTCTCCATGAGAAGTCATAAAATGACTTCTAGGGGAGAAGTTCTAATATGGTTATTTTTCAACCGAATGGGATTCTGGAGGTGAAGTTGAAAAATGGTTATTTTACAACCGAAATTCAAATGAGCTACTTTTTTAAATTCATGAGGATTTCTCATAAAATTTTCAATTAAAATCAGAGTTATTCAATTAAATATTCTTATTTATTGCATGATTCACAAAAAAACTTTAATATTAAATCGAATTATTAAAATTGCAATAAAATACTGAGTGAACCTGGCCAGGCATAAGTGAGAGTAAGTTTTAACATAATTATAATGGCATTTTTTGTAAAGCCTTATACATCTCGGTCACGATAGTCATCCCTCCGATGATTAGCTGCACCACCTCCTCCTCTTCCTGCCATCGCCTCTTCTTCGGGTCATTTCGTCATCGATCCCTCAAGAACTGCGACTCGCTAGCATTCTTCAATTCTGATTCAGCTGCAGGCTGCCGTTGTATCATCCGGAAATCTGTTGTTGCTCCTGCTGTTGATTCGGAGTTTGATTTTGTTGTTGGTGAAGGCCTCGCCCACACATTTCGAGCTACCGACAGCAAAGAATTTACCGGCTCCTCTACACCTGGTGTTTTATGGACAGTTCGATCGGATTCTGCTTTCCGGATGGTACGGAAAATAGCCCGGAGGACCCGCATCCTATTGGGGAACAAATAATTCGCATTAATTTCGAGTATTTCTCATATTATTCATGAAAGACTTACCTTTAGCAGAAAATGTTTGCCGTATAATTTTGACTTCTTGTAATACAAAACGGATTAATGCCTAAATTAGAAAAACGCACCCGGCTGTAAAAGCAATTCCAAAATGGCGAAAAAGAAATACCAAATTTTCAACCATTTTGTGGTTAATGCTCCAGAACTATCAAAATGGTTAAAATTCTTTCTAAAAATATTTTTGAAAAATAACCAAATTGACGGTTTACAAGCAAAACCTATAAAATGGTTATTTAAGAACCATAAATGGTTATAAAAAAATGAGCGTGTACGCACCGAGGCCGAAAACATCGCTAGCGATGAAGGTAAGTTTTTTTTTGTTTTTCTGGGATTTTAACACTCTCGTGTTATTCATCCCCTAAATGAAGGTAAGTGGAAAAACTGTTTTATATAGCTATAATTTTAATTTTTTCTACCCCCCGTACAGCTCGCATTAGATGCGAAAAAAAACTCTACCATCCGGCCGGACAAACGCCGGAACTGTTCCAGCGCCGAACGAGGTGAAAACTGGGCAGAAACGACCATGCATTCACATCATGAACAGCAGGCGGAAAAAACATCACTCGTCCAGTTCCTCATTCATGATTGCGAAAACATAATCACAACATTCCGAAGGCTGAAGCAAGAGATCAACACCACAGAAGCAGCTACCAGGAGCCAGTTTTTTTCCCCGACGGTGGAAGCGCACTGAGCCGGCGATGATCGTATCACCATCGCCACCACCAGCGGCAACAGCAGCACACCAGCGACAACAGCAGCAGCACCAAATCCAAAAGCAGATATCCGCCGGAAACGTTTCTCGCATCGCATCACCCCACCTGCTGTAAGTTATTGTCATTTTTTCTTCTCCCACGGTGTAAGTGTATAGGAGATATAAATAAAATATAATGCTTCAAGTCCAGATGTTTTATTTTTCATAACAAATCCATTTAAAAATCGCAAGTAGAATTAAATACATTCATTTCATTGTCTAGAATAATCATTTTTACCAAATTACGATTATATTACTTTCACTGGAAATTCCTATAAAATTTATCGGAACGCTAAACTATATGCGCAAAATTTTGCGCTCATCTATAAAAAGTATTGGATTTTCTAGTAGTGCAAAAATACTAAAATTCCCAATACTGTTTATAGCCCGATTTTGTTCAGTGTAATTGCGCGCCATTTTTTTCGCGGAACGATTTTCTCGCGATTGGAAAAATCTTTTTCAGTTAAAAGCTGCTGAATCCGGACAAGTTCTGGAATTTTTGGACGTCATGCCAAGTTGGAAGGCAATTGCTCCATTTGCGGTGGTGGTGGTAAGTACATTGCATGCATATTGATTAGAAAACTGACCAAACTCAAAAAATCATTTTTTTCCAGAAGCTGACAGAACTTCCGAAGCTCCACTTCAGACGAGGGAGCAAAATAACTCAACACTGCGAGAGGCTCGTGACACGGTGGCCAATAGATTCCGGGAGTGACTATGAGATGCTGGTGTACAAAGCATTCCAGTCCACCGAATAATCACCGTGTGGTTAAATGTGTAAGTAAAATGTTGAGATTTTCTAAATAAATGTCATGAACAAATAAATACATTCGTTTTTTTAATTAAACAAATCTTTGAAAATGATGACATAATTAAAATCAAAAACAAAAATCCCACCATGATCAATGATTTTTATTTCAGTGGGTGAACATTGAATATTATCGGGTTTTCATGGTTTTACCATGGAAAACTGGATGATGTTATAACCATGAACTTTATATTATTGGGCTTCCCAATGTATGGAAAATCGCCATTTTTTTCATGGTCACGCTGCATAACAATACCCCTTTTTCATGGTTATTTTCGTCAAAACGATGAAATGTATGGTTGAAAAATATGAATTTCAATGTGCATTCACGGTATCGTGGACGATAATAAGCATTGTGTAGACCATAAAATTTATGGTTTGTGAATATGGAATTCATAGTTTTTTCATCGTACATTTCTATTCGGGCAGTTCTGGGGTATGGCTGTTCAGACAGCGGCCTACTGTTTGAATCGAAGTCCGTCCAATGCGATTGGCTCGGATGTGACACCGTACCAGGTATGGGAGGGCAAGAAACCAGACGTGTCCAAGCTTCGTGCGTTTGGTTGTCCAGTGTTTGTCCATGTGCCTAAGCAACTGCGGAAGAAATTCGACGATAAGGCATGGAAAGGTGTCTTCCTGGGGTACGCGTTCAATGGGTATCGTGTATGGAACCCGAAGAAGAAGACTATAGTGCATGTTCGAGACGTAGACTTTTTGGAGTGCGAGCGTTTCGAGCGGGAAGCAAAGAGAAGCTGTGGTAGTGACTCTTTTGTGCCGGGTAGTGTTGATATGAATTCGAACTACAGTGATACGGAAGAAAAGAGTGCGCATGGGGAAGAAGAATGCGAGCATACGGAAGAAGAGTCGAATGACGAGTTTGACAGCTTTGTCGACGACGAAGTGCCTGAAGCGGAAGAGGATTCGGCGCCAGATGCTAGTGAAAGCCAGCGAGTCCAGCGTGATCGTAGACCTCCGAAGTGGCATAGTGAGTTCGAAGTCGAGTATGCTGCTTATGCCCTGAATGCGACCAGCTTCGTCGAGGACTTGCCAACCTCGATTGCAGGTGCACGGAAGAGAAGTGACTGGGAGAAGTGGGAGGCCGCCATCAATGAAGAGATGGAAAGCCTGAAGAAGAACCGCACTTGGTCGTTGTGTAAGCTCCCAGCGAATCGGAAGGCTATCACCTGTAAATGGTTGTTTAAGGTGAAGCGAGGGCTGAACGGTGAGCCCGATCGCTACAAAGCCCGCCTCGTAGCAAGAGGTTTCTCTCAGAAATATGGTTTTGATTATTCTGAGACGTATTCTCCCGTGGTGAAAATGGACTCGCTGCGTGCGGTATTGGCATTGGCGTGTCAAGAAAATATGGTAGCTCACCAAATGGACGTGAAGACCGCGTTTTTGAACGGTGATCTGACTGAGCAGATATTCATGGTCCAACCTGAAGGTTTTGACGGAGGTGGTGATCTGGTGTGCAAGTTGCATAAGTCGCTGTATGGCCTGAAGCAGGCATCTCGGGCGTGGAACGATCGATTCCACCGATTCGTCGAAGATCACCTTGGTTTTAAGCAGAGCGCCAATGACCAATGTTTATACACGCGGAGAATTGGTCAAGATAGAGTGGTACTGGTACTGTACGTCGATGATGTCTTGGTTATCGGTGACACGTTGAGAGCAGTTGAAACAGTCAAGCGCTGCCTCTCAAAGGAGTTCGAAATGACCGACGTTGGCGAGGTCAAATCGTTTCTCGGTATGAAGATTGAGCGTGACCCAAGGGCAGGTACGCTGAAGATAAGCCAAAGACAGTACCTCGAAGATATGTTGAGTCGATTCGGGATGCAGGAATGCAAGCCTATCAGCACACCGATAGAAGTGCGATTGAAGCTTGCGAAGGGCGAAGAAGCAAGGAGGTCTACGAAGCCTTATCGTGAATTGGTAGGCTGTCTGACGTACGCTTCCGTCATGTGTCGACCGGATTTGGCTGCGGCTGTTAACTTCTACAGCCAGTACCAGTGTTGCCCAACCGACGAGCACTGGAACAATCTGAAAAGGGTGTTGCGCTACGTTAAGGGAACCCTGGATTGGTGCTTGGTGTTCAAGGCAAGAAAGGATGCTCCAGCTCTGCAAGTGTTCGCTGATGCAGACTGGGCGAATGATCCTATCGACAGGCTTCGGTAAGCGGTGCGATCTTCAAGGTGTTTGGATGCACCGTGGCATGGATGACGCGCAAACAGCAGACTGTTGCGTTGTCCTCAACGGAAGCCGAACTGACTGCGCTGTGCAGTGCGGCTTGTCAAGGTGTTTGGATGTCAAGGTTACTGCGAGACCTGTGGTGTGATCCTGGTGAACCCGTGACCTACTTTGAGGATAACCAATCAACTATAAGGGTTGCGGAAGATAGTAAGGACCATGGTCGCCTCAAACACGTTGACGTGAAGTTTCACTACCTGCGGGACCTGGTGAAACAGAACCGGATTCGTTTGGAATACCTCCGAACGGATGAGCAGCAAGCAGATGTGATGACGAAGGGGCTACCGAAGACAGCGTTCCTTCGACACTGTGTAAACATGCACTCAGGAAAATTCTTATTATAATTTTCATAAGATGCATCTTATGAACCGCTTTTTAGAGTGTAAAATAATGTTTCATAAGAGTCTTATGAAATTCTTTCAATTTTCATACGATGTTCTTATGAAAAATAGAAGAAACGGCATTGTGAAAAAATAATGAACAAATTCATTCATAGCATCAGTTTTTTTCATCATCTAACAGTACGAAACAATCGCCAGTTCATAGTTATTATAGTTTTCCTTCAATGTTAAATGTTATTGCTATCTCCGGAATGGTAAGTCCGATTTGATGGTTTTGGTATGAACGTTGAATATATTAGTAAACAAAAATACATTATTTCTTTACTTTTCAGCAAGCTGATCGCCAAAAAACGGAAGGTCGAAGATTGAGATGCGGCAAAAAAAAATTTGATGGAGCCGTCTGTTGATGCACTGCTGATGGTGACCATGAAGAATTTAGTTTTAAACAAATTTGGCAAACAATAAAGTGAATGTTTTCAGCATGAAATAACTAGAATTTTTCTTATTAGAAAGTGATTTACTGTTTCCATAAGAGTCTCTTATGAAAAGCAACAACCTCTCATTGAAGTAGGCGTTCATCTTCAGAATTCATTCGCGTCATAAGACAATCTTATGAATTTCATAAATTTTTCTTATGGCGCCACTTCATAAGAGAATCTTATGGCATACATAATAGTATTTTTCTGAGTGTGGGACTGCTAGGCTGCAGAGCTTGAAGGGGGGTGCAAGGTGTGTATATAATCAGGAGGTGTTACCGAATATCGAATTCCCGATTCAGCCATTTTGGCTATGTAGGCTATGCAACTATATGGAACTCATGAAGTTTGTTTACCAACAAACCACCGAAAAGCTGGGCTAAAAATAAACAAACTCATTGAGAGCCCCGCTCACTCCTCGCCTACTAACTGTGAAAGTCGGAGAACCTAGTGTATCAAAAGACCTTGGGGGGGTGTTAGAGTGCAATCTCTGGCAGCACTGTTGTTGACCTATTGTAAACGTCAAATACTTTTCCCTCCTTTTACTCACAACCCATTGTATCGTTAATCAGAATACACGTTGTTATTTTTTGCTCTGTTAAGTCGCGTGTTTTTCTCCGGTTTTCGTCGGGAAACCAATCCGAAACCACTTTAATTTCGCCTTTAGTTTTTTCATCGCGGTGTCCTGATTTTTGTCAAAACCACCTGGCACCCCTGTAATACATGCGAAATTTTGAAAAGTTCTAGCGTAACATTTCATAAGGGCGAAACTAGCAGTTAGCTCGAATCGAGAAAAACGCATTTGAAATTTCGGAACATCTAATCAAATCCTATTTAAAAAATCGTCCACTTTTTGTACAACAAAATCAAAAAATTTACGTTATATTCACTTATTGTTCGTTGGTTATCAAAAACTTTAACTTTTTTCACTAAATTTCAGAGATTTTCAAGTTTCGTCCTTTATTGTTTTCGATTCTAGTTACGCCTGCAAGTTTCGCCCAATTGATCGGCCGTTTTTGTTTTGGTTTTGAAGTTAAGCCCTTTGGCCCTACACGCAAAAACTAATTGGGCCCTTTTGTCACACACGGTCAACTCTGTTACGCCTATTGAGCCTATAGGTATACACGAATAGAAAAATTAACCCCATTTTGAATAGGCGTAACTTCACGTTCCAACAAAAATGCATCAACATGAAGTTTCGCCCAATTAAATTTTATCAAGTTTTTGAAAGTTTTAAGCGATTTTAAGATGAAACCGCGTTCATTAGGTAAAGTGCAATCGCGTACATCCGGAATGACCGTTAACTCGATTTGTTTACATTTGGCAGTTTCGCCCTTTTGAAATGTTACGCTAGAGTTAATCTTCTAGGGTGGTTCATCTGTCAAAACAAAAAAAAATTACACTCTAGTCCGTTACAACCCAAAACTAACAACAAATCAGATAATTCATTATTGATTTTGAAACTTTTATTTTGGGTTGTTGATACCAACGCTGAACTTTGTTTTGATATGCGCATGAGTACGTTGTTAAATTTGGGTTGTTTTTATTCTGAGTGAAATCAGTTCGACTGTTTATAAACATTGCCAGTGAAAAGTTTGAATGCATTAATTTGTAAGTTTTTGTTAAATTTAACAGTGTTTAGGATCCCAAGGCAGTTGGTCCCAAAACAATGGAAATAGACACTTCCGGTCAATTGAAGCGAGAGGAGTTTGATCATCAACCGAAGTTCGAGCTGGTGGATGTGAAAACAGAACCGGATGACGACGAAGAATCATCAGCGGCCACAGAAGGGAGTGAAACTCCACCCGCTTATCAGAAGAAAAAAAGGTAAACGTTTATTACAAATAAAAAACTAATTTGTTAACCTTTTTGCTTGTCATTTCAGAAAACAATCGCCTCCATTGGCTAAAAGGAAGTCTGTTGAGAAACGATATCGATCATCCAAACATACCCAAGTTAGTTGGGAGGATTTTGAAGACTGTCCGAGGGATGACTTTCTGCGTGATACAGCGGAGGATGTGCCGATTCTTAATGCTAACAGTCAACAGTTGGAACCTCAGTGTCGATTATGCTTGCGCAAGGTTCCACAAAATGCTCTGCGACTTGCCGATATGAAATTGAAGTCGAAAATCAAGAACGTGTTCCGTATGAAAATTTTTCTACAAGACTCGTACCCTTTCATATGTAGTAATTGCGTGAATCTGATAGACATTTTCTACAATTTTAAGGATGCAGTTTTGAAAGCCAAGGTTCTGCTAACATCTGAAAGAATTTGCATCGAGAACGATTTCTGGCAATCTCCCGGGCACACAGAAGCTATTGCCACTTGCCAAGCTATCGTTACTCACCATAAGACTCAAATTGATGCTCTGTATGATGATTTCAAAACCCGCACGAAGAAGGAAGCGTCTCCTGAACCGGAACCGACCGCGTTTGAACCGGATTATATTCTTACAGTTTTTGAGAACGAAAGTGATCCGGCAGCGGAAACGACCAATGAACCAGTCCCGGAAGCATCGGGTATTGGTGACGAAACTGTTAATCTTAAAACAGAGTATTTGGAATTCGATGATACTTCAGCAGCTCATGACGGTAATACCGATTACGATTCGGACGATTACAAGCCACTAGTAAAGAGGGCAACAAAATCAAAAGCGACGCCCAAAAAGCGAGGGCCTAAACCGAAAAATAAGGAAAGTCTTGAAAAGACACCGAAGAAACGTGGTGGACGGCGCAAGAAGAATGAAGAAGGCGGTCCGAAACCACAGTCTGAAGATGTTTTACACAGCCTGTGCGATTTTTGTGGCGAGCGAGTTCACGCGCAAACCATCGAAGCGCACATGAATCAACATCTCGGTAAACGATCTATTATACTTTTATTTTTTAAAACATTACTTATGGTTATTTGCTTCCCACAGGCCTTAAACCGTACAGCTGCCCGATAGAGGGTTGTGACCTAACGTTCGGTGGCAAGTATCATCAGATTCGTCACATCCGGCGAATGCATGGCGAAAAGGGTGTCGAGACTCACGAGTGTGACACCTGCGGCAAGATCATTCGAGGGCCTAGGCATGCCCTCAAGTACCACCAGCAGAGGCACAAAGCCGAAAAGAAGTACATCTGCCAAGTGTGTGGCAAGGCCTTCACGATGGCCTGGTATCTGACGCAGCATTCGATCATCCACTCGGAAAAGTTCCCTTACAAGTGCAACTACTGTGGCAAAGAGTAAATTTATTTTACAAGATCTAGGACAATGGATCTGTTTCTTAACGTGATATTTTTTTTCCAGATTCAAATTCAAAGCCAGTATGAAAACTCACGAGAAGAACGTTCACGAGAAGAAGATGGAACTGCAAGAGTATTATCAACCACAACAATCGGATGCCCATATGCAATAGGAAAGAAATGTGTATTTGTGTATTACTTATGAATAGTCAAGTGTATTTCTATATGAGGAGCTTCATAATACTACGTAGCATCACATCGGATACTCACTCTTTTTCATTTCAAAATATATCACAAAACAGATGACGCCAGAGACCTTAAACACATTCATCAATTGCTAAGACGTAAGACGTGTTTAATTTTTTTGCAGCTTTTAAAATTGGGTTCAGAGTAAAAATGTAGAATCATGATCTAACATATAATTTGTAATAATTTTTAATCTAATATATGACACGGGAATCAAAATCTGAATGTAATACCTACCTATAAATCTAAAATCTCAATTCGAGAGCTGAATCTGAATTCTGGTGTCTTAATTTGGAATAATGTCATATATGTCAAAAAAGACAAACATGAAGTAAGTACGTAGAAGCCTTAATCATTAAAAAAATGACAAAAATTACAAAGCTGATAAATTGAAAATGTATTGACAGAATTGATACAATAGACAGATTTGACAAGATAGAAAATGTTGACAAAAATAACAAAAATGACAAAAATGACTTCTTCTTTTTCTTCTTTCTTCTAGTCGCCGATGCTATTTATAGCACGACTCGGAACTGCTTTATTAAATGACAAAAATGACAAAAATGACAAAAATGACAAAAATGACAAAAATGACAAAAATGACAAAAATGACAAAAATGACAAAATGACAAAAATGACAAAAATGACAAAAATGACAAAAATGACAAAAATGACAAAAATGACAAAAATGACAAAAATGACAAAAATGACAAAAATGACAAAAATGACAAAAATGACAAAAATGACAAAAATGACAAAAATGACAAAAATGACAAAAATGACAAAAATGACAAAAATGACAAAAATGACAAAAATGACAAAAATGACAAAAATGACAAAATGACAAAAATGACAAAAATGACAAAAATGACAAAAATGACAAAAATGACAAAAATGACAAAAATGACAAAAATGACAAAAATGACAAAAATGACAAAAATGACAAAAATGACAAAAATGACAAAAATGACAAAAATGACAATAATGACAAAAATGACAAAAATGACAAAAATGACAAAAATGACAAAAATGACAAAAATGACAAAAATGACAAAAATGACAAAAATGACAAAAATGACAAAAATGACAAAAATGACAAAAATGAAGGAAATGACAAAAATGACAAAAATTACAAAAATTACAAAAATTACAAAAATGACAAAAATGACAAAAATGACAAAAATGACAAAAATGACAGAAATGACAAGAATGACAGAAATGACAAGAATGACAAAAATGACAAAAATGACAAAAATGACAAAAATGACAAAAATGACAAAAATGACAAAAATGACAAAAATGACAAAAATGACAAAAATGACAAAAATGACAAAAATGACAAAAATGACAAAAATGACAAAAATGACAAAAATGACAAAAATGACAAAAATGACAAAAATGACAAAAATGACAAAAATGACAAAAATGACAAAAATGACAAAAATGACAAAAATGACAAAAATGACAAAAATGACAAAAATGACAAAAATGACAAAAATGACAAAAATGACAAAAATGACAAAAATGACAAAAATGACAAAAATGACAAAAATGACAAAAATGACAAAAATGACAAAAATGACAAAAATGACAAAAATGACAAAAATGACAAAAATGACAAAAATGACAAAAATGACAAAAATGACAAAAATGACAAAAATGACAAAAATGACAAAAATGACAAAAATGACAAAAATGACAAAAATGACAAAAATGACAAAAATGACAAAAATGACAAAAATGACAAAAATGACAAAAATGACAAAAATGACAAAAATGACAAAAATGACAAAAATGACAAAAATGACAAAAATGACAAAAATTACAAAAATGACAAAAATGACAAAAATGACAAAAATGACAAAAATGACAAAAATGACAAAAATGACAAAAATGACAAAAATGACAAAAATGACAAAAATGACAAAAATGACAAAAATGACAAAAATGACAAAAATGACAAAAATGACAAAAATGACAAAAATGACAAAAATGACAAAAATGACAAAAATGACAAAAATGACAAAAATGACAAAAATGACAAAAATGACAAAAATGACAAAAATGACAAAAATGACAAAAATGACAAAAATGACAAAAATGACAAAAATGACAAAAATGACAAAAATGACAAAAATGACAAAAATGACAAAAATGACAAAAATGACAAAAATGACAAAAATGACAAAAATGACAAAAATGACAAAAATGACAAAAATGACAAAAATGACAAAAATGACAAAAATGACAAAAATGACAAAAATGACAAAAATGACAAAAATGACAAAAATGACAAAAATGACAAAAATGACAAAAATGACAAAAATGACAAAAATGACAAAAATGACAAAAATGACAAAAATGACAAAAATGACAAAAATGACAAAAATGACAAAAACGACAAAAATGACAAAAATGACAAAAATGACAAAAATGAAAGAAATGACAAAAATGACAAAAATTACAAAAAATTACAAAAATGACAAAAATGACAAAAATGACAAAAATGACAAAAATGACAAAAATGACAAAAATGACAAAAATGACAAAAATGACAAAAATGACAAAAATGACAAAAATGACAAAAATGACAAAAATGACAAAAATGACAAAAATGACAAAAATGACAAAAATGACAAAAATGACAAAAATGACAAAAATGACAAAAATGACAAAAATGACAAAAATGACAAAAATGACAAAAATGACAAAAATGACAAAAATGACAAGAATGACAAAAATGACAAAAATGACAAAAATGACAAAAATGACAAAAATGACAAAAATGACAAAAATGACAAAAATGACAAAAATGACAAAAATGACAAAAATGACAAAAATGACAAAAATGACAAAAATGACAAAAATGACAAAAATGACAAAAATGACAAAAATGACAAAAATGACAAAAATGACAAAAATGACAAAAATGACAAAAATGACAAAAATGACAAAAATGACAAAAATGACAAAAATGACAAAAATGACAAAAATGACAAAAATGACAAAAATGACAAAAATGACAAAAATGACAAAAATGACAAAAATGACAAAAATGACAAAAATGACAAAAATGACAAAAATGACAAAAATGACAAAAATGACAAAAATGACAAAAATGACAAAAATGACAAAAATGACAAAAATGACAAAAATGACAAAAATGACAAAAATGACAAAAATGACAAAAATGACAAAAATGACAAAAATGACAAAAATGACAAAAATGACAAAAGTGACAAAAATGACAAAAATGACAAAAATGACAAAAATGACAAAAATGACAAAAATGACAAAAATGACAAAAATGACAAAAATGACAAAAATGACAAAAATGACAAAAATGACAAAAATGACAAAAATGACAAAAATGACAAAAATGACAAAAATGACAAAAATGACAAAAATGACAAAAATGACAAAAATGACAAAAATGACAAAAATGACAAAAATGACAAAAATGACAAAAATGACAAAAATGACAAAAATGACAAAAATGACAAAAATGACAAAAATGACAAAAATGACAAAAATGACAAAAATGACAAAAATGACAAAAATGACAAAAATGACAAAAATGACAAAAATGACAAAAATGACAAAAATGACAAAAATGACAAAAATGACAAAAATGACAAAAATGACAAAAATGACAAAAATGACAAAAATGACAAAAATGACAAAAATGACAAAAATGACAAAAATGACAAAAATGACAAAAATGACAAAAATGACAAAAATGACAAAAATGACAAAAATGACAAAAATGACAAAAATGACAAAAATGACAAAAATGACAAAAATGACAAAAATGACAAAAATGACAAAAATGACAAAAATGACAAAAATGACAAAAATGACAAAAATGACAAAAATGACAAAAATGACAAAAAATGACAAAAAATGACAAAAAATGACAAAAAATGACAAAAAATGACAAAAAATGACAAAAAATGACAAAAAATGACAAAAAATGACAAAAAATGACAAAAAATGACAAAAAATGACAAAAAATGACAAAAAATGACAAAAAATGACAAAAAATGACAAAAAATGACAAAAAATGACAAAAAATGACAAAAATGACAAAAATGACAAAAATGACAAAAATGACAAAAATGACAAAAATGACAAAAATGACAAAAATGACAAAAATGACAAAAATGACAAAAATAACAAAGTAAGACAAAAATGACACACAAATGACAAAATAAGACAAAAATGACAAAAATGACAAAAATGACAAAAAATCATTTTTAATGACAAGACTTCTTAACGATAGGAATGTGTTCACTTTTAATTTTAGTTTTAAATCTGTGAACTTGGATTTCTGATGCGGACTTGTGATATATATCATTGAAAAGCAAGTTTGATTGTTAAAAAATTAGTTTAGTTTCTTCTCGAACGATTTATAGCATAATTTTTATCATCAATTTTTAATTAGTTGATACACAATGTCATAAAAAGATTTTAATATAATTTGTGTCCTATTGGCCTTTTTTCTGCTGCTCTGACGACGTAAACTGTTCCGTTTGTGTGGTTATTCATTTAAAATATAGTTTTTTTTGCTTTATATACAGTATCACCTCAAAAATTTGTTACTTTGTTGCTTAGCTAACTGAACTGCCCCGCGGTTTTGCAATATAAATTCAATTCAACTACATATCTATAACATGCGAACGACTAGATGTATTCAGATACTTATTGGTAAAGCTTAAAAATGGTAGTTTGTTTTTAAACAAAATTCCTTGTTAAATGTTGTTGGCGTTATGCTTTTATAATAGAAATATACTTCCTTTACAACGATAGTTAAAATTAAATCGTATCTTTCCTACCAACAGAGCTATCACACATTTGTTAGTACAATTCTCGTTTAGCTGTCCTTTTTTTTCCTCAGGTTCTGTGTTACAACTGTTTGTGTTTCACATTTCATTAGTAGAATTAAAATGGGTTGATTTTTATTTGAATTTATTTATCATTTATGACTGTTATTCATTTGAAGTAGAAAATTGGGCTCGAATTTTCTCTTTCAGATGAAACCTTCGCAGCTTTTATGCTAATGTAAGGGGAATTCATAATTTAGGGAGAGCTTATAAAAGTTGATGTCAACATATTAGGTTCAACAAAAATGGGAGATGACTGGTATTTTAATTGTAATTTGTTTTTAATTGTTTTAAACAGCGAATAGTGCTGCTAAGTCGTATATAGTTTGGAGTTGATTTCCATGATATTCTTCACTCAAGCCAGATATAGTTGAGCTGTTGTCATGAGCGTAGAATGTTGAAAGCTTGGACAAATGATGAGATATAAGCTATATTATAGTACTGTTTCATTGGTGAAGGTTCTTGGACCGTTGACGAGGGAGTATCGCGACGAACAATCTTTGCTTTTGCCGCTCGGAATTTGCTTGCTCGATTTGACGAAAATTTCCTTAAACGTTTCCCGAAACTGTCGCGACATCCCGCAGTAGATTGCAAAATTTATCGGATAGCTAACGATGAGGAAAAAATTGGCAAACAGAATAAACATATTGGCGATGTAATAGTCGAGGAACTCGTAGATAAGCGATGAGATAATGTGTAAGGCCGTGATCACAGCGAGCGGAATTTCAACTATGAGGAAAACCGTAACGACGACTATCAACATTAAGGTGGTGCAATTGGAATCCCGGACCCGTTTGCATTCGCGCTTTTTGGCCGTGTCCTTGAAGAGACGTTCGCGCTTCCGCTGCGCCTGACGCATGGCCTTAAACAGGAGCACGTTGAGCGCCACTAAGCTGCCGCATGGAATCAGATGCACGAACAGTATCCGGAACGAGAAGTAAAACGTGTAGTACACATCCTCGCCGATGTACTCGTGCACCCAGCTCGACGTTTCCGTGTGACAGACCTCGGTCGGGTGGCCATTCCACTCGATCGTTACCAAACTGTAGGATCTGCAAAGAAAAATTGCGAATAATAATAAGAGTTCTCAGGAAAATTTGCAATTTCAGAGTTGTGCATGTTGAACATGAAAAACAGATTTGAGTGTTCGTGAAAACGACAACTCATTTTAACATAATTGAAATATTTTTCAAAAGGAACTGTAATTGCTACATCATATTAAAAACGGCGCTGTAAGAAAGCACTGGAATGTAAACTATGAATGATGAATAATTAGCATTTCAAGCTATGTTTAGCGCCTTTGGGTATGCAACACAGGGATTTTAGAATCAAACGTTAAACCACGCTAAACTTTCGATGTTCGTTATAAGAAAAAATAACATTACCTTCATTGATATTCAATTGAGCTGAAATTTACTCAGCTATTGCTCATATTCATGAATTCAACCCTAATCCACTCTTGAGTGTCGACACTATTGGAAGTTTGGCAGCTTGTAACTTTATTCGGGTGCATCCAAATAAGAAAATTTCTTTGGGGACCCTTAATGAATTCTTGAAATCTTGAAATCTTTAATTTTGCATCATTACTTTTTTTTATGGATGCACCCTGAAAGCCCATGAAAAAACTTCCTAATCGGAACTTGAGTGTCGATTTCACACACCTCGCTAAAACCTCTAAATCTCCTTGTTTCTCAACTGATTTATACAAAATTTATAATCTTTCCGGTATTCTAAGTCTAAGCAAAATATTAAAAAAATATGCTTCGGAAAAAAAAACTGTAGATAGACTTAGAATAACGGATAACTGAAGTGTTGTAACCGAATATTGTCTGGAAAACATATTTGAGTTACATTACGTGGTTTCCAGAAAAATAAATTTTGTAAAATCGGTTTGGAAACAAGAGAGGTAGGAATGTTGGTTTTAGTCAGGAGTGTTAAATTGACACTTCAGGGACTGTAACGGGTGAAAATTTCTTAGACAGTTAAAAGATTTCAAAGCTCATGCCTTTTCTAAACTATTTCAACAAGCCAAAGAGGAAAAAAACTATTCCAATAATATGCATCGGCAAAGGTCATGAATATTGATTATTCATCTGAATAGTTATGCAACAATTCGGTTTTTCAAGAAACAAAATTAAGGGATAACAATTTCATTGGTTTCAATAGAACATCCCAGCCTTCAATATTTGCCTAAGATGAAGGAAATGCGGGCGTGGTGGTATCGACAAGCTATTCTGCATCGATTCGGAAAAGCCCTTGCCCTGGCCCTAGTCCTTTTGTGTCGGTGCGGTCCGAAAAAAGCAAACCCCTAACTAATTGCGGTGCGTTCTAGCAAGCTATCCGGACCCGACCCAATAGGCTAATGAATGGGCAAAAGATCCGTATCTAACATCACCGTACCTACATGGGGGAGATGATGAGTCAAACTTTTGCGCGCTCAATGGTTATATGATGTGATGATAGTAGGTATACATTCAGATAGTTATTGTATGGATATAGGAGTTTAAAGAGTCAAGGATTCGATTAAACATGTTTTGTATTTGTATTTGTATTTGTATTTTACTTCATCTGACAGTATTGTCTACATGAATTTAGGAACTAGTTGTAACTCTACGTTATATAAAACAATATTCATTTATTAAAAAGTCGCAAGACGACTTAGCTGGCTACTTTTTCCAATTCTTGTTTTAAAAACATTAGTTGAAATACGGAATTCAAACAAGTTGTAGAAACTGTTGAACACCTTAAACATGGCACGCAGAGGTTCTTGTTGGCCGTAGTTGGTTCGCTGAAAATCGATTCGTAGGAATTCACTTCCTCTGAAGAGTCGGGGTCTAATGTTCATATGGACTTGCTGCAGCAACGCTGGACAATCGATGTCACCGTCGATCAGCTTCTTCACGAAGATGGCTCTTGCGATTATGCGTCTTTCGGATAGTGTCTCCATTCCAATCAGCAGGCAACGATGTTTGTAATCAGGAAGCGCATCAGGGTTATTCCAGGGTAGGAATCGCAGGGCATATTTGACGAACCTTGATTGAACTGCCTCAATACGTTTGGCCCAGTACGATGTGTAGGGACTCCAAACAACTGAAGCTGTTTCGAGTCCGGATCTCACCAAAGAATAGTACAGAGATCGTAGGCAGTATGGATCTCTAAATTCCTTAGAAATTCTAGTGATAAATCCGAGATTTCTATTAGCTTTGGCTATTATGCTAGAATAGTGCTGCTGAAACGTGATTTTTTCATCAAGAGTGACTCCAAGGTCCTTGAAAGAAAACACTCTTTCTAATGGTTCACCAGATATTCGATAACTCCATGTGATAGGATTAGGCTTTCGTGTGAATGAGATAATAGCACACTTCGGTATACTGATGGTAAGATGGTTCATTTCGCACCAGTTGGCAAATTTATCAATACAATTCTGTAGAATCAAACAGTCATCCTCAGTTCTGATCTTGTGAAAGAGTTTAAGATCATCTGCATAGCCTAGTCGGCATTCATCCGGTAACATTAAGAGCACGTCATTGAAGAAGATTGCGAATAGGAGAGGCCCTAGATTGCTGCCTTGTGGTACGCCTGAGCAATTACAAAAAGCGGAAGAAGTTTTGGATCCAAGTTTAACCGACATTTGTCTCTTTTTCAAATAAGATGCCAGCCACGAGACAAATGTGTCCGCAAAGCCGAGTCTACTAATTTTGGCTAGGAGAAAATTATGGCTAACGCAATCGATCTGTATAGACAGTATCAATTTGAAATCCCTTTTCAATAGACTTAAGGCAGAAAGAAGTAAATTGAGCTAAATTTGTACTTATCGATCGACCAGGGAAAAACCCATGTTGGTCGATGGAGATATACGACTTGACACTGTTCATTATCGTTTGAGATATCAAAATTTCAAATAATTTTGAACCAACACGGAGAGACGTTATGCCTCTGTAGTTTTGTACATTTTGCTTGTTACCTTTTTTGTGAACAGGAAACATGGTCGATTTTTTCCATATTGCTGGAAACGTGGCTGTGGTCAGTGAGCGATTGAAGATAAGCATCAATGGAGCGCAAAGATTATTGGCACAATTTTTGAACACAGAAGCGGGGATTCCATCAGGGCCTGGTGATGATGACGGTTTCAATTTCTTGATAGCGGAGTGAATTTCTTCGGCAGAATACTGCGGCAACGGGATATTTGTTGCATTTTCTGGAACATATGCTAGAGCTGCGTCGTCGTTTGTTTGCGTATCCGGAGTAAAAACACTGGAGAAATGTCTAGCGAAAAGTTCACACTGACCATCTAAAGTGTCGCATACTACGTCTCCCAAGTACATTCTATTTGGTAGCCCGCTTTCTTTTCTTTTTTCATTGACGAAAGACCAAAATAATTTTGGATTTTGCTTCAGGTTTGTTTGCATGCGGATCGAGTACCTGGCATAAAGTGTTCGGTTATATCTTTTGTATTCATTGCTAGCTTTTATGAATGCAGATTTTGTATGTGCATTTTTATTAACGCTGTAATACCTCAAAGCCGCGGCTCTTACGCGTTTCAGCATTCTTAAGTTCCGATTCGACCACGGGGGTTTGGGACGAGCTCGTCGGGGTGGTGCGGTAGATTCGATTAGCTGATTTATCTTGCTAATAAAGATGGACACTGCCTCGTCGATTGATGCGGTATTGTTAATAAATTGCCAGTCGATATTTTGTAATGCGGCATTGAGAGCTACAAAATCAATTCTTTTAAGGTTCAAAGACTGTTCAAGTGGAGGTTCACAATAAATAACTGTAGAATCTAATACGATGTCGGCGGTAATTACAGGGTGATGATTATCAATGGGGACCAGTGGCTCAAGAGCTGTCCCAACCAGACAGTTCTGAGAGACAGTGTCGTTTGCAAAAAGCAAGTCAAGCGTACGGTTATTCATATTTTTCGCGCAATTTAATTGCCTGAGATCGAAAATAGCCATTCTGTCGATCAAAATTGAACTAGCTGCAGAGAAAGACGATGAGCTGGGATCCGCATGAATTTGCCCGCTTGAATTCGCAATCCAATTCAAGTTGGGTTGGTTGAAATCTCCGAACAGCAGGCAGTAATCACGAGTATGCATCTTTTCGAAAACCTCAGCAACAGAGTCTAAATGCATTTCTATTGCTGATTCATTGGAAGCTAAGCTGGGGCTAACGTACGTCACGCCAATAAACACATTGCGAGATTCCGTCATAAATTTCACCCATAGTTGCTCTAGATCGAACTGTACGGATATGTGCTGTGAATTCAATCTTTTGGCCAACGCGATGAGAACTCCACCGCCTCGGCGCTTGCCTGTAGTGAGAGGGTCTCGATCTTTGCGGTAGACATCATAGCGATCTCCAAAAAGCTGCCTAGAGAAAATTTCATCGTTCAGCCAGGTCTCTGTGAGAACGATGATGTCATACTTGGTGTCGCGTGCTGACAGGAAAAAGTCGTCGATTTTGGTACGAAGGCCACGCACATTCTGGTAGTAAACCGATAAACGTGCGGGGTCATCCTGAGTTTCGGGAGCATTCGGTGGTACGCAAGAGATTTTCTGCAAAATCGGTTCATTTAATTGGAGTGTAGATGCTGTGAGCGCTTCGGCGGGACATATACTGTCAGGGCATTTACCTGGAGAACCAGGAGAATCAACTGGCTCGGAGAAAAACGCTTCGTGGTGTTCATCAGTGATGGTTAGGCTCGGGGACTCGGGTTGAGTGACTGGTAGACCAACAGAGGCTTTTGGCTCGGAGAGACTTCCTTCGATGGGATCATTGTTTATCTTCGTTGGCTGGGTGTTAGACGATCGTCGATCTACGGCGGAACGTTGGTTTGCTGGTGCGGCTTCTGAAGATGATTGCTATACAGCAACAGAGTAATCCGTGCGATGCTTTGTTGCTATCAGTTTACGCTGATAGATCGGGCAGTCATAACTCCAGGCAGAATGCGCAACGTCGTGGTGCTGATCTTTTGGTGTTTTCAGAGTTTTGTTTGCCATATCGCAGTTAGTGCATTTTTCGACAGTTGAAACACAATCTGTGACTTTGTGTTCTCCTGCACATCGTGGGCAGCATAACGGCTTGGTGCAATTTGCCGCTATATGACCGTATTCAGAACAGTCGTAGCAACGTTTGACATCAATATGCTCCGTAACAAAACATCGATTCCAGCCAATATTCACGCGCTTGCGCTTCAGCAGCAGCATGAAGGTTTGCGCATCGGGTTCTACGACAGCGTACATTTGATCGGGCAGTTTATTTTGTTTGGCAATTTTAACAACCTTCATATTGGCTGATTCATGTAGGTTGTTTTGCTTTTTCAAAAAACTAGTGAGTGAAGTTTCGTTTATATCTGGTGTGAAGCCAGAGATTCTAAGCCGGGGTTTTAAAGGAGCTTTTAATTCTGGCTCGTATTTAGCAGACAGTGTACTTTTAACGGTGCACAACAATTTTTGGGCAGACTCAGCTGACGCGCATCTTATGGCTAAGTCTCCACTGGGAAGTGAACGGGCACCTTGGACCTCAAGTTCGATCGGATCGAGTAAGCTTTGAATCTCAGTTTTTGTGATTTCTCCAGATTGTGTGACTTTAGGCTTAATGATGACCGTCTCAGCGATACGGGCTAAGCGTTTGGGTCTAGCGCGAGGTGTTTTTGTCACCGATGGTGTTTGGATTTGAGTCAGAGGTGTGTTGGGAGTAACGATCAATTGGTTTGATTTATGTGGTTGGGGCAGTCGTAGCTTTCCCGAGCGAAGCAGACCAGCTGTAGGAAGTGGCGTCTCGGAATTCGGTGTGAGCGATGCGGTGCTATTCTGGCTGTTTTTAGATGTGTTTGT
Organism: Uranotaenia lowii; assembly: GCF_029784155.1. Lineage (NCBI taxonomy): Eukaryota > Metazoa > Arthropoda > Insecta > Diptera > Culicidae > Uranotaenia > Uranotaenia lowii. Next base: position 427,237,844 of record NC_073692.1, read on the forward strand.
TTTGTTCCGAACAACTTGAGAAAAAGTAGGTACAGAAGTGTTGGGGCGACCGAAGTGTTGCGATATGTCCGAAAAAAGTTCATTTTTCAGGCTGTCGATTTTAGCATGCAGTGTGTTGACAAGTTCAAGCGGCGAAATGCTCCCGCTGCTACAGTTGATGCAGACGTACCTCAATGAAGAGTTTTCCTTGAGTGCATTTAGACCGGAATCTGTTAGGCCGGAGCAGTGTGGATGCAATACATTTCCGCAGCCACCGATACAGCGAATTTTATCGCTGTCAGAAATTTTTTTGTTGCATCTAGAGCACGGTGTTGTGCTCATCATGCCGTGCGGTGTAATTATATTTGCAGATGTTTTGTTCTAGTACAACAAATATGCAAAACGGAATTCAGGTTGCATTATTTGTAATAATTCTCGAAATCACGATAGTAACAGGAGAACTGCACTGAGAAACAACGCAGCACTTTGTAAAGTACACAGCGATACCCGAAACTATATTTATTTCGTGATATTTAACGGGTAAAGGGTTATTTTAATCACCGTAAATAATCGAACGAGTACACACAATTTTATCTAGTCGTAAACCACTACTTGAAGTTTAATCTGGATTTTCGCTTTTTAGGGGATAGATTAGTGAGACTTATTGTTACATGGCTTGAATTTGATTGATTTGAATTTATTTTTTAACAATTGGTATATTGTACCTTTAAAAATTTTTAACTGTTAATGTTCCGGGTTGACGGGGGGAATCAAAACTCCGATTTCTTTAGCAGCTTTAAGCTAGAAATTTATTTTATAATTAGTTTAGGGAAAGTATTGAATTACAAATATTTAGCGTACATTATTCGGTGTGATTCTATACTTAAGATTCCGTCAACCGGAACTGGATTATTAGGACTGGCCAAATGCTGTAGACGGAATAGGGAAAGATGAGCATATCCGTTTTGGCATGCATCAAGGTTCGACAAACCTGGAATGCCCTAAAGGCAGTATTCTAAGCGGCACTGTCCACTAAACAAATGTGTAGCACTAGTTTTATAGGAAGGTCACTATTAGGTAGCAAATTTATAGTTTTTTATATCCGAATTTAGGTAGGAAAGTTAATTAATAATTAGCATGGAAAATTACAGTCTAGAGTCTGCTAACTATTCACCGGATATGTCTCTCATCCGTCGTTCGTTGAGATCTGTCAAACTGTAGGCCGCTGAACGCGCCGCCCCGTTATAGCGCGACGCTGGTGCTGGAACAGTGCGCCCAGTTGCCAACATCCCCTCCCCCGTAACACGGTCAGGATGATCCCGGGTTACCCTCTGCAGCCACGTCTAGCACTGCAAGTTTTGAGACCGATTGCCTTGTGAGCCCCTTTTGAGTTTGCACCATAGCTTTTCTTATACGCCCATCTTGCCCCGGAATGACTTCGTTAACCCTGCCGCGTACCCAACCGTTTCTTCGCGCCTCGTCTACGATGATTACCAGATCTCCTACTCGAACCGGTCGAGTTTCAGCGAGCCATTTCGTCCGACGTGTTAACTCCGGCATATATTCTCGAACCCATCGACGCCAAAACATGTCTGCCTGATGCTGAACCTGGTTCCAAGTATTTTTTAGCACCAGAACTTCGTCCAGTGGTTCTAAAGATGGTTGTTTCACACCGCTGGAACTTCCAAGAAGTAAGTGGTTGGGAGTGAGTGCTTCCTTCTCTTCTGCTTCTATGGGGAGATATGTGAGAGGTCTAGAATTGACGATGCTTTCAGCTTCAACTGCTAGTGTCCACAAGCCTTCGTCGTCCAGCTTACGATTTACCACTGCACTGCTTTCCATAGCCGTCTTTATGGAGCGCACCATTCTTTCCCAGGCACCACCCATGTGAGGCGTACCGGGTGGAATGAATATCCATTTAGTAGCCGTGTTAGTGAATGTTGAAGACAGTCCCTCTTGGATGTTTTGCACCTGTGTCTGTAGTACATTGTCAGCTCCTCGGAAATTGGTGCCATTATCCGAATAAAATTCCAGTGGGGAGCCACGACGGGCTATAAAACGACGAATTGCCATGATGCAGAACTCCGTACTCAGGCTGAAAACCACCTCAACGTGTACAGCGCGCAATGTTAGGCACGTGAAGAGTGCAATCCACCGTTTTGTCGAGCTTCTGCCTATTTTGACTGAAATTGGACCAAAAAGATCGAGCCCAACGTAGGTAAATGGCCGTGTGTATAAGCTAGTCTTACCGTTGGTAGGGGGGCCATCCTAGGGACTTGTGGTCTGGTTTTATACACTCTACAGTATTGGCAGCGTTTTATCACCTGCTTGACACGCGAGCGAGCTTGGGGAATATAGACAATCTGGCGAAGTTCGTTAACAACAGTCTCGAAGTTTGCGTGTTTGTATTTACGATGGTAGAAGTCGATCAGTAGTACTGTAACTTGATGGGTCTTGGGTAGTATCACGGGAAATTTCACGTTGTCTCCTACATTGACGGCCGCACCGATTCGTCCGTCGACTCGCATGATGCTGTGCTCGTCCATGTAAGGACAAAGCTTGTAGAGTTTACTTCTTTTCTCCATTGGAACTTGGTTCGAATTCGACTTTCGACGTTGATAAAAGAGCGTAGAAACTTCTTCTGGGAAGCCCGACCATTGAGCTGTCCGGAACAAGTAGTTTTCTGCTTTCTGCAATTCAGCTTGATTCAGGCGAACCCCTTTCAACCGAGATTGTAGTTCAGCTTGATTGAGGCGAACTCCTTTAAACCGAAATTGACGCTTCTCAAAGAGGTCGACGTATCGGAAAACGTAGGCCATCGTTCTCAACATTCGTTCCCATTTGGAATACCTGTCCGTATCAATCATTGACTCTGGGATAACTACAGCTTGATGAACAAAGCAATGTTTTTGCTCTTCCTCAGTGGGCAGAATGGATTTTGGCTGCGGCCAATCTTCTTCCCGTAATAATAAAAATTCTGGTCCCTGGAACCAGGAACTATTGGTATCTAGTTGACCACCTTGCCCCAGTTTCGTGGCCATATCTGCAACATTCTGCTTCGTAGGTACCCACCGCCAATCGGCGATGGTTGTCGTCGATAAGATCTCCGATACCCGACAAGCTACAAATTGCGAATAGCGTCGATGGTCTGAGCGAATCCACGCCAAAACAGTGCCTGAATCTGACCAGAATATGGTTCGTGTTATGTTCAGCTTGTGTCCTTCTTTGATAAATATCTCCAAGCGGGCTGCCAGAACTGCGGACTGCAGCTCTAGTCGAGGAATCGACCAGTGGCGCAAAGGTGCAACTTTTGTTTTAGCCGCAACGAGTGAACATCGGAAACCGCCGGTCTTGACTGGAATTCGAAAATAGGCTACGGCAGCATACGCGTTTTCGCTGGCGTCCGCAAAAATATGGAGTTCCAGTTGGCGATAAGATGTTTGGTCGGCGCCCGGGTAGTAGCATCTTGGAACTCGTATGTCAGCTACCTTTGGGAATTGCGAGATCCATTTAGTCCACTTTTCATTAGCTCGATCGTCAATCTCTTCATCCCACTGTGTGCCTGCACGCCAAATGTCTTGTAACAAAATCTTTCCTTGGATGACGAAGGCCGCCAACAGGCCGAGAGGGTCAAACACGCTCATCAAGCACCTAAGCACTTGCCGCTTCGAAGGGCGTCGCTCGCTCGCTATCAGCTCACAAAGCTCTGGTCGGAAGCTAGTTGAAAATGCCAAGAAATCCTCCTTTGGAAGCCAATGCATACCCAAAACTCGTTCGATGCCAGTGTTTTCAAGATTGAGGGACCTTGGATCGGCAGTTGTTGGTTCGCCCAAGCCTTCTAGGACCTTTTGGCTGTTGGATCGCCATCCTCGAATGTTGAACCCACCTTTAGCATGTACGGTCTTTACCTCCTTGGCGACTTCCTCGGTTTCTTTCTCTGTTCCAAAACTGCCGAGATAGTCGTCCATGTAATGGCAATCTAATATTTCTTCTACGGCCCGGGGATAGACTTTCACATAATCGAGTGCATTTTTCCGTTTAACAAATACTGCAGACGCAGGGGAGCATGTCGCTCCGAAAGTGGCAACTTGCATCACGAAAACTTCAGGATCTTTGTACGGATTTGTTCTCCACAGGAATCTCTGCGCGTTTTGGTCTTCTGGGCGGATGCGGATTTGATGAAACATTTCAGCAATATCTCCAGACACGGCCACTGAAAATTGTCGGAACCGAAATAGTACCCAAGGCAGCTTAGCAAGTTGATCCGGACCTTTCAGTAACATCGTATTCAAAGAGACTCCATTAACAGTTGCAGCAGCATCCCAAATCATGCGGACCTTTTCTGGTTTCTTTGGGTTCACTACTATTCCGAGCGAGAGATACCACACCTTTCGCAAATCACATTTCCGCAGCTCTTCTTCTGTAGCACGACGAGCGTACCCTTTCATCTGATACTCTTCAATCTGTTTGTTGACACTTTCAAGCATCTTCGGGTTCCGTTTGAGCTTACGTTCAAGGCATTCATTGCGTTTTAGTGCCATTGGACGACTGTCTGGGAATTCGAAGTGATCAAATCTCCAAAGCAGGCCGGTTTGGAATTTCTGCCCTTGCCGGACTGTTGTATCTTCAAGAATCTTCCTGGCTCGCTTGTCACTCTCTGATTCTAAAGCTATTCGGCCCGATACTCCTACATCTTCTAACGCAAAATAATCTCGCACAGTAGCGTGCAAGTTGTTATCACACGAACAACCATTGTTGTGGATATTCACCGACAGCTCCGATCGGCTTTCTGTAGCTCCACCGTAAATACACCATCCTAGTCGTGTTTTGGTTGCTATTGGTTCTTGGGGTCGACCTTCTTTCACGGAAAGCGGAACTGTCAAGCGCAAATTGTTAATACCGATGAGGACACGCGGAACTGCTTCCTGGTAACTGGTAATCGGAAGTCCCCTAAGATGAGCGAACGAACTTGAAAGCGCTTTAGAATCTACGGTTTGCTTTGGAAGCGATAACTCCTTCACTGTTCGGGTATCATTTAGTATGTATCTCGGATGACCAATCCCAGAAATGCTAAGTTCTACCACCTCAGAGTTCCACTCTGTGCGCGTCTGGTTGCCCGTCCATCTCAGACAGAGTGTTTGAGGTTCACCTTGCAGTCCAAGTTCGTGAATCAACGCCTCTTCTACAAGCGTCAACGAAGAACCGTCGTCTAGAAAGGCAAACGTTTCAATTTTACGATTTCCACTACCATGGACAATGATAGGTACGATCCGGAACAGGCATAATTGGGAAACACTACGGTGAATATGATTTTCACAAGTATCCATAGGCGGGCCACGGCCAGATGGATGCGATCGTTGATTCGTAAAAACTCTGGAAACAGGATTGGTCGCAGGGGGATGGACGGTATGGAGAAGTGGGTGATGTCGTATGTTGCAACCGTTTACGTTACAGTATCCACCAACACGACAGGGACGATGGCCATGAAAGTTGAGGCAATTTCGGCAAAGTCTCTCCCTTTGCACGATCTGCAAACGTTCATCAACACCGAAGGATTTGAACTCCTCACACTCGCTCAGACGATGGTTACTACCGCAAACGCTGCACTGACGTTCCCCCACTTCGACTCTAGGGCGGTACTCAGCGTGGGCGTGAAGTAATCCTCGTTTCGGTTTGTTACGGTCTTCAGCTCGGTTCGAAGTTCCAGAGTAAGGGGTTACTCGTCTGGCAGAATCAACGAGGGCGGACATAAATTCTCCGAACTGCTTCAAGTTTACTTCAGCACTCAGCTTTTTACAATAATCTGCCCACTGCATCTGATACGAAGTTGGCAAACGGTTAACTAGTTCCGCGAGTAAAGACGGATTTGAAAAGTAGGCTGTTTGATTGGCAGCTTCTAAGGTGTCGCAGAAGCTTTGAACGGCCATGCCGTAATCTATTAACGTTTCAAGCTTATCGGCTTTGGGGGCGGGAATAATTTTAATTTTGTCCGAAAGAACTTTTATCAATTGTTCAGGTCGACCATAATAGCTGCGGAGCGTGTCAATGATACGCGGCACAGAATTAGGGACAAGAATGCGACTGCGTACAGATTCAAGTGCATCGCCTTTGAGGCAACGCTGGAGGCGTAACAAATTTTCAGCTTGGTTGTATCCACATGCTAGTGTGGTAGTGGTATAAGTGCTGATAAAAACAGGCCAGTCAGCTGGGTTCCCAGTAAAGGTAGGGAGGTCTCGAGCCATGACCTGGTTCTATACTTAAGATTCCGTCAACCGGAACTGGATTATTAGGACTGGCCAAATGCTGTAGACGGAATAGGGAAAGATGAGCATATCCGTTTTGGCATGCATCAAGGTTCGACAAACCTGGAATGCCCTAAAGGCAGTATTCTAAGCGGCACTGTCCACTAAACAAATGTGTAGCACTAGTTTTATAGGAAGGTCACTATTAGGTAGCACATTTATAGTTTTTTATATCCGAATTTAGGTAGGAAAGTTAATTAATAATTAGCATGGAAAATTACAGTCTAGAGTCTGCTAACTATTCACCGGATATGTCTCTCATCCGTCGTTCGTTGAGATCTGTCAAACTGTAGGCCGCTGAACTGAAGTTGAACGCGCCGCCCCGTTATAGCGCGACGCTGGTGCTGGAACAGTGCGCCCAGTTGCCAACAGTTAAATATAACTTATAAACATCATAGATTTTGTCTCTAATGAGAATGTTCAATAAAGTTCAGTCCGGTCGATCAGTATTAATCACAATTCCTTTGGCGCTCTATGGAGCCACTTGCTTTGAGCAATTGTTAGCGACAATATTTGAGTTGATTTCGACGAATTTCAGTTCATAGACCTCAACCATTCATTTATTTTATTTTAGGGTAAAATACCTAGATTTCGATAATTTTTGCTTGTTTTGTCAGAAAAACCATGTCAATATATTAATTGACTCAAGTTTTTCATCTCAAATATGATTGGTTCTATGAATCAGACTTCTTTCTTCATTCTCTACCTTTTTTATTGATCGAAAGTTTAAAGAAAAAGTTTTTATTACCCTTTTACTAAAACCTTTCGATGATCTAGTTTTCGACATTCAATTTTAGTTTTCGACACAACAAGTTTTAGTTTTCGACAAGAACATTTTCACCTCCTTTGTTGGCACAGGGATATGAAATTTTGCATGTTGGAATGCTTGTCTACTTCACGGCGTTTTTTACACCATGGAAACAGTATGAACATACCAAGGAAGATGGGTGTCGAAAAATAAATTATTAGGTGAATTTTCAGCGCTAGTTTTCGACAGCTCAAAAAACAGTTGAAATTTCTTAAAATGTTAGCAAAAATATGAAATAAATTACAGAAAAGATTGATTTCAGAACCTTAACTATCCATTGATTCCTTTTATGTTGCTTTCAATCGAATAAAAGGGGATTTTTTTCATGATTCAAAATCACTCTTATTTGGTCGATAGCATTGAATTTCATAGGTGATTTAGAATGTTACTTTGAAATTATTGATTTACTACTATTAAAAAAATTATTTATAAGAATTTTTTTATTCAACGTATACTAAACTGGGAGAACAAAAATAGAAAAATATGAACATAGATAGCTTGAGCCACCAAATAGAAAGATAAGCCTTTCATTAAAAATTTGTCGAAAACTAGCTCCTGTCGAAATCTAGAGTATCTACCCTAATTGTTATAGCTTCTAGATTTAAGATTAAAATTTAAGGATAAATTTTTAAAAATGGTACAAATAGTAGGTATGACCTTTTTTTTTTTTAAATTCACCAAGGTCGCCGGTGCAGAGCCGTATGAAGGTAACAAGGTTGCCGGGATATGCATGGCAACCAAACCGCTGCCATAGCAACACTCAAACAAGGTTTGTACGTGTTGAAGCAACCGAACAAAGTTATCCCCCTGGCTAGCGAGGACCATCCAAAGGATTGCAAACGTGAAAGCAACGAGAAGCTAGGTCGCCGGAACCGGAATGCAATCGCCCAAAGCGGGAGGCAAAATTTGGTTGAAGCGCCCACCGCAGTCGTTTAGGAGCAGCAGATTTAGATCGTTTCGATACTGCCAAAGAAAAGAACCCGGAGAAACCGAAAATCAAGATGAAGAATCGTTAGGATTCATTAGTTAGGATTCATTAGGAATATCGAATTACCGAATTTTCCAGGAGAAAAAGCGCTGCCTGGAGGAGGAGGAGCATCGAGGAGCTGGAGCAGCTGCATCGTTCCCAAGAAACACGAAAGTTCTATCAGAAACTCAACGCATCCCGCAAAAGATTCGTGCCACAAGCCGAAATGTGCCGGGATAAGGACGGGGGCATCCTGAAGGACAATCGTGAGGTGATCAAAAGGTGGAAGCAGCACTTCGATGAACACCTGAACGGCGCACATGCAGGAGATCAAGACGGTGGGGGAAGGTACATCGCCGGCGTAGCCAACGACGAAGACGAGCCACTCCCAACGATGAGTGAAGTTAAGGAAGCCATTCGCCAGCTGAATAGAAACAAGTCGGCTGGGAAGGATGGCATCGCAGCTGAACTCATCAAAATGGGCCCGAACAAGTTGGCCGATTGCCTACACCGGTTGATAGTCTGGATCTGGGACATAGAACAGCTACCGAAGGAGTGGAAGGAGGGGGTAATTTGCCCCATATAGAAGAAGGGCGACTTATTGGACTGTGAGAACTACCGAGCGAGCACTGTCCTCAATGCCGCCTTCAAAGTGTTGTCCCAAATCCTACTCCGCCGCCTAACGCCACAAGCAAACAGTTTCGTGGAAAGTCATCAGGCCGGCTTTATGGAGGGACGGTCTACGACGGACCAGATATTCACATTACGGCAAATCCTCCAAAAATGCCGGGAACAACAAGTCCCTACGCACCATCTATTCATCGACTTCAAAGCCGCATACGACGCGATCGGCCGTAACGAGCTATGGAAAATCATGGACGAGAACGGCTTTTCCGGGAAGCTGATCAGACTGATCAAGGCGACGATGGATGGAACGCAGTGCTGTGTGCGGATTTTGGGTGAATTGTCGAGTTCATTCGAATCGCGCAGGGGGCTTCGACAAGTTGATGATCTATCCTGCATAATGTTCAACGTTGCGCAAGAAGGTGTTATTCGACGAGCGGTGGGTGAAATGCGGGGCACGATTTTCAACAAATCCAGTCAACTTATCTGCTTTGCGATGACATTGATATAGTCGGCAGATCATCTGCGGCGGTGGAGGAGATCTACCGCAAACTGGAACGTGAAGCAGGAAGGATTGGGTTGATGATTAATACGTCCAAGACGAAGTACATGCTGGCCTGCGGATCCGAGACCGACCGAACCTGCTTGTCCAATAATAACGAGGTCACGATCGACGGCGACGAGCTGGAGATAGTCGAAGACTTTGTCTATCTCGGCTCACTGGTGACCGCAGACAATGACATCAGCCTCGAGATCCGGCGGCGAATTATCAGCGGAAGTCGTGCCTACTATGGACTCCACAAGCAACTGCGGTCGAGAAGACTTAGCCCTCGCACGAAGTGCAACCTGTATATGACGCTCATTAGACCGGTTGTTCTCTACGGGCACGAGGCATGGATATTGCTCGAGGAGGACCTGCGTACACTCGGAGTATTCGAGCGACGAGTGTTAAGAACCATCTTTGGCGGCGTACAGGAGGACGGAGTGTGGAGGCGAAGGATGAACCACGAGCTCGCGCGACTCTACGGTGAACCCAATATCCAGAAGGTGGTGAAAGCTGGCCGGATACGCTGGGCAGGACATGTTGCGAGAATGCCGGACGACTGTCCTGCAAAACAGGTGTTCGCTACGAATCCGGTAGGAACAAGAAACAACAAGGCCCGAGAAATTGGAGAACGGTTGCCATGGACCGAGTGAATTTCGTTCGTCAAGTTATGTCGTGAGACGGAAAATAACTAATAATGGAATCTCCAGAGCGCATTTTCAATCACTCTCAAAACGGCCCATTAATTTAAAAAAAAAAGAGGAAGGCCAACGGCTTCTTTGTACCGTTAACAGCATGATTGAACCGATAAAGCTTCCTTGCATTCGCGCCGTACATTTATGCTCTGCTCCATTCAGTAACTGAGTTCATTTTATGCTGCTTGCTCTAAGTTGGGTACTCCCCCACAAACAATATACACACTTACAGGAGCACTCAGGAAAGGCAATTTTTCAAGACGATAAACTCGAATAACTAATTGGACAAAATCAATTTAATGACAGTCTATTTTCGAAGCTGGCTGCCTTCGGGTTGTTGTTGGAGCAGATGTAGGGGAGAAGATTGTTTGCAAATTCTAAATTTTACCAGCTATAGCAACAAAAGTAGTAGGAAGCTATCTACTCTGGAGCTGAAGATTTTAGCTCGAGCAATTGCTTTCAAATTGAAAGCTCATAAATAAGAAAGAGATTTTTAGCTTAACTACGGGGGAAGCTTGAGCTCGATATCATCCTTACGATGATTGGAAGTGGATCATCTTGTTTTTTTTTTCTTTAAACTTATTTAGCTTCGTTGATTTTTTTGGAAATTGTTTTCCCTGAAAGAAAAATTTAACCAAACAAAGTTGGTTTCCATATCCAGAATAATCGTTCTTGAATAAGAATGTCAACCAACACAATGTCAAATAGAAAGCCAAAAGCTTTTGCCTCCATAGGAAATATCCGGCAATTGTGCATTATTGGATTGTCAACTCGGCTCGGTAAACAATCTAATTTTCCATAATTTTCACAGCTCTTGAAAACAACGAATGCCGGCGTCAGTCAGGCGGATTTTCGATAATCGTTTGTTTGTTTGCTTTAGAAAATGGTTCATTTAGTACCGTTTAGGGTACAGCAATTGAAGAATGGTGTGTGTCTGATTTTATATCACATTAGAATATAACGTTCTGGTGAAAAGAGTCTTTTGGAAAAAGGAATTATTATCTATGTATTATATTAGTTTAAAAATGAAAAAAAAAACATGATAATAATTCGAAAAAAAATTGCTCATTTTTTAAATCTTGATTATATTTTGAAGCGTATCATTCTCGATCTAACCTGAACTTTGTTGCAAAATTCCAGACCAACGAAGATGTTCAATGTTGTAGCTGAGTTTTGGATTATGTGTTTGGGTTACGATTTGTAAGAAATTTGTGGTACTTAACAATAACCTTGTTACGTTCGAGTTTTATAACAATATTTTTATTTGATATGATATCAGCGATATTGGCAACTTTGTATAAAAACCCATCCCCACGCAGAGAAAATAAGCGTGATAAAGATTCACCCATTCAAACGCAAAAATAATAAGCGTGTATTAAAAAATACTCTGAGCGAAGTAAAATCAGCTAACCGTGAAAGAAGCTGTCACTGCAATTTCCGGGAGACGGAAAATTTTAACAGTTCGGGTCGGTCGCAAAAGTTTTATCGCGCCGTTTTCACGACACGAAGCGGAAGAAAACGCTGGACATTAACGGCAAATTGAAAGGACAAACGCCGATCTCAGGACGATCATTCGTCAAGTGCACCCATGCGGAACATCGCTCAGCCGGGGCGAGAAGAAACTCCACCAAAGGTCGCGCAAAGCGGCCTTTTTTATTTACCGCCTGTGCCAAACCGGAGGAAATTGTTGTTCGTGCCTTTTCGCACACTGTGCGTACGCCAGTAGAAGCCCCAGGTTCCGCTTCTTTCCCCTGGTGGCTTGTCAAAGCGACACTAAGCTGGTGTGAAGCAGCGCGAGGAGAAATGTCGTCGGCAAACGAATCCGGAACAACTGGTTGGCCTGGCTTTCGACCACCTTCAGCTGCTTGGGAATTGCTGAACCAGCAGCAGAACAACAAGAGCACCAGCAGCGGAACAACAACACCTTCAGCAGCAGAAAACAACAACATCGGGCCACATATCATCATCGGCAGCTTCGACTGCACCTTTCGGCTGTACCTGCAGTGGTGCAATCAACTGTGGCATTTGGCCACTCAGCATCATAGGCAGCCTCGACTGCACTTTTCGGCTGGACCTGCGATCGTGGAATCGACTGTGGCATTTGGCCATTCACTACCGTCGGCAGTCTCGACTGCACTTTTCGGCTGCATCTGCGGTCGCCGAATCAACGGTGGCCTTGGGCCATCCACTATCACCGGCAGTTGCGACTGCACTTTCCGATTGCATCGGTGGTCGCCGAATCAACTGTGGCATTTGGCCACGTATCATCATCGGCAGTTTCGACTGCAATCTTCGACTGCACCTGCCATCATCGAGTCAACTGTGGCATTGGGCCATTTATCATCAACGGCACTGCTCGACTGCATCTGTGGTCGGCGTACTAGCGGAGGCATCGGCAAAATAATTTGGGGCATGATGCCGGAGGCGGCGAGAGGAGGTTTGCCCACACCAAGGCGGAGAATGAAAAGCTTCGTGGCCACTCAATGCGCTGCAGCGCCTTCACGGAGGATGCCGTAAGTTCAATAGAATCTGAATGAAAATGCTATGGGGAAAATGTGGGTGAAAAATGTTGCAAAAATTATAAACTAAACTTAAATTTAAAGTTTTCGAGCGTTATTCACTTCGTGGCTCCGTCTACGGCAAAGCCTTTATAATAACCTGTTTGAAGAATTTGAAAAGTTTTTTTCATCAAAATTGCTTTCTATGGAGCCACTGTTATGGAGATGGATTTTTATTGACTCATAATTCAATGAAAAGTAGTCATGCAATACCTCGCTATGCGCCATACAGTGATGTCAGTTTAATTTATTGTTTATCAATGCGAAAATACATTCTCCTGTTGAACAGTTAATAAAATACGAAGTCACGGTCTCAGACAAAGTTGCTCAGCGGAAAATTTCCTTTAGGAATTTAATAAATTGGCACAGAAACCATCAGCTGGCTCGGTTCCACAGAAGAAAGGAAAAAGATGTTGATTTTTCAGTATTAAATATTCAATTTTCTCATACAAACCTAAAAGTTCAAATTTACTCATGTAAACGTTATTTAAAAATTCTGCAAAAATCATGGATGAGTTTTGACGAAGCTTTTTAGACCCCAGGGTTTGAGAATTTCAAAAATGACCCCAAATCGACTCAGTCTAATGAAAGATAGAAATGGTCAATGAAAGGCTTTTTTGCTCGAATTCAAACAAGTGTGGTAGGAATTGGAAAAAATATCAACCATTAAATTTTATGTACTTTCATGTGTAGCCTCCACGTACTGCAATATCCGGGAAAACAAAAGCTAAACCGGAAGCTCGAGCTGCCTAATTGAAGCTCTTGCTGGTTATCGGAAACTACAACACAACCGAAATTAAGGCTGATTGGTTTGGAAATGTTTCCGAATGGATTGTAAAATTCCACAAACGATAACAAACGAAAATACCGATTCCGGTGGTCTTCAGCGATATACATAGATAGGTAGGTACCCAAAATTTAATTATTTTACCGCAGCTGGGTGTTTGCTTTTCGATGTTTCTTGTACGAAATATGTGAAGGTATGCGCGTGGAGAAAATATAAATAAAAACGTTGGTTTTCGACAACCAAAAATTCTGTGTTTGCGCGAATGGAGATAATGCAGAAAAATTTGAGAAACGCAAATATTAATTGCTTCGCACGTGGGATTTCCATTTGAGGCTGCCGAACGATTAATTAAATGAATCAATACCAATGATATCCTTTCCGGAAAAAGCTGAAGCCACAGATAATTCAAACTCATTATCTAGTTCCCGAGATGATCCAGAAACACAGTTTAAATTGAAGAAATTTCGTCACAGCTTATCGCTAAACAGACTTCTACGTTGACTCAGCGCATTAAAATAAAGAAAATATTATTTTCCCAGATAATGAATAATTAATGAGTTTTTGTAACCGTAGCTTTCACAAACGGGCATTTCTTGAATTCCATCTTTCCCGGGCTCGTCAAAAAAGAATGCCAAGGAACGAACCGCACCATAAATTCAGCACAATTTTCACCAAATAGAGATGCGGTGGTAAGGCGTACCTAATATAAAAAAATACAGTCAACTACGCGGCAAAAGGATGTTTGTGAAATAAATTCGAGGCTTTATTTGCACCGAGCGTGGGTTAAACTATGTGCGATGGATCTGCTTAACTACGCAAACACCCACACCGGGGGCGTACAGAAACTAGCATACAATCTCACACACAAACATGCACCCACCCTCACAATCTCTGGCGACACATCTGGAAAAAGGTTGAGTGAGAATGCAGAAGAAAGGAAGCTGCTATACATGTGGTCGGTCTAGGTCGGTTGGTATGTGCAACGGGAATTTCCTCCGCTATTCTGCCCGGCCATCTTCCCCGTTTTTACGCGCGGGGGGAGTCCAAATTGTTGAAACACGACTCCCGACTGCGCCTCTAGCAGTTTCATTTCCGCGAAACGAGTGACTCCGAAAGACCAGGCAGGGGGGTTGGGGGAAGGTTGTTGAGCGAGAAAAAAGCACAATTTTACAGAGATTGCAGAATGTTGTCGACGGCGATGTTGGGTATTCCGCTGCTAGTGCCCATCGGTTCTCGTGCCATTCCCAGGTCCCCAATCCCATTCTAAATGCAGGAGAATACAATACAATGAACGGTGAAGATTCCCCCATTCAAGAAACAAAATCAAAAAATCTACCTGAAGCATGAGAATCGGCGATCTTGGAGCAGTAAACGAACATCTTTTGTTTCATCCCTTTCAAGGGAACAATAAAGCTATGATGGGTTTACCTAGCCTGATTAGAAAACCGAAAGTTTTTCTAGTTATTGAAAAAATATTCAACAAAAAAGTTAAACATTACCAAAAGAAAAAAAAAACTGATTTACCTAGCATGGTTGTTTGAAATTCCATAAAACCAACAGTGTTTACTAGAAAATTTAAGGGTAGGTACTTTTGAAAATGCTTGTAACGGACCGTAGCTACGCGTAGTAGACAATGTGGTAATATTCGTAGATCTCCAATACATAATTTGTTCATGTATCAAGTTAGACTCAGTGGGAGTTGATCCCTGGGTGAATGAACTGGAAAACGCCGGTAAAATGGAAAATTCCACCCGGAGGACCACAGAATAGCTTATCGTTATTCTGACAGTCGTCATGAGTTGATAATGGTGACTTTCCTAACTGGTGGTGAAAATGGAGTTTTCTTGGGATGTGAAGAAGAAAAACTGGGCCCTTTAGCCATTTAGCCGACCCTGGACCGATTCCAGTCCAACCCCAAACTGTGGAAGTTATCCGGCGGTGGCTTAGTGCGCGAGTGGAAGGAAGATTCTATCGGTAAGTTGACCATTTTAGTTACCCAGGGTGTTCAAAGCTTTGAGCATAGTGTTTGCACATTTTATGCAGCGGAGTTCTACGGATTATACCACAGAGTCTAAGTTCGTGTTACGGCGCTACTTTCCTCATATCGCCAACCCCATTTTGTAGGGTGGAAGTCCACCCCTGGGAAGAAAGTTCGGGTTTAAAGCGACTTCAGCACATCAACTCCTTGAGTTGTTGGCGCTTAGGTGCTTGAAGTTTATTTGCGCAAATTTTGCTCAAAAATTTATTTTCTTATTTCGCAATGTGGGTGTGTTAACGAATTAATAAGGGATTATTGTTTGCTGAAGGTTTTTTTGCCGTCTTTTTTCAGCTTTAGACTCTGGAAAGAATCGAGACGGTACATGCTTACAGGCAGGAGCAAAGGTGAATCACATACACCCTACAGTAAGGTGGCAATGTTTGTATGAGAAAAATTTGATAATCGAATTTCGAAACCGCCCATACACATTTTATAGATAGGCCCAAAAACCTGACCTGTTCAAAATTTTAGCTGAACCGGACTCGATTTAAGGGCGTCTCAAAGCGCTCAAAGTTTCATTTTTTTTACCCTCAAAAATCACTAACTTGACTTGAAAAAGCATAAAAAGTCAAAATCTGGTAGTATCTCGAAACGAACATTTTGTCAAAAATCGAATTTCAGATTTTAAAAATTACGTGAAGGAATCGAAAAGTAAATGGGAAAATCGAAATTTTAATTTTAGTGAAAATGACTTAAAAGAAATGCAAAATGAAGGTATATAATCGGTTTGCGAAAATCGACATGACCCATTTGGCTGCCACCCTACCTTACCAGTTATCTCCAGCCAAACGTTTGCGATCTACGTTATGATATTTTTTGCAGGAGTGCACATAACAAACTGAAAATGCTAATTATTTGGCGAGTTTAGTGCTTATTTTAAATTCTCCGAACTCGTTCCGGTCTCGTCGCAACATTCGGATTCAGTCGAAGTAATATAAAGGTGTACAAGAGGAAGTTTCTGACTGAAAAAAAAAATTGAATTAAAAAAGATCAAATCTATTTTATTAGTGCAAAAAGCAAAAATGCCACTCCTGCAGTTTTCAACTATTGTATTTCCAGTTCAGATTTGTTTATTTTTAAAAAGATTCAGTGGTGATTTTTTCAAGATTTGAACATAACCTGATGGGATGTTTTCAAAACCATCTTCGTCACGTTAAACACGCATTTCCTAGGTAAAGATAAATGTATTGCATAAATTCAGGTTTTTTTTTAAATAAATTCATATGTGGAATTTCAAACTACACAGCAAGAAAAATTGGTGTAATTTTAGATTGAAAACGATGCACGAAAACGGAATATCATTTATGATCTAAAATTACACCATGAGGTGAGTAAATTTAGACCAAAAACGATGCACGAAAAGGGAACAGCTTAGTGTCGTGTAAAAATACAAAGCGAAGTAAAATTTTAGATATTCCTCGGGATATTTGCAGTTTTTATAAAATTTCAAGATATTATTAGTCTTTTGAGAAAAAAACTACACTAGTTTACTATTTTTTAACATTTATTTAAAACAAAAACATAAATAATAAAGAAAAACAAAGTACACCCACTATCACGAGCACTGCTAGATTAGGTCAGGACGGATTTTTGTAAGCAAAGTCTGCCATTCATGAGTAATTTTCAATGGATTCTGATTTTTTGTTTTGAAATGGCCATAACTTGGTTCATGAAATGCTTAGCTGCTTGTCACGTTAGCAAAAAATGAAGCCTGAAAATAGTCAAATCCAAAAGTCAAATACCAATTTCATTTCAAGCTTACTTGAATTTTATGGATGATTTAATGTGCAGAAAATTCTTCTTCCATACAAAATTTTAACGCGTCGCGCTTACTCAGGAATCAACCAAATCATTTCAAATTTTACATTGATGCTTGGTGACCCAAAAGGCATCGAAAAACACATGGGAGCATTTTTTGACGCTTTTTTTCTCTCAATGTCCCGCTTTTTTTGAAAACCATCAGGCAAGCCCACTTTAAGGAGCATTTTCTTTCGATTTACCTTATAGGATTCTAAACACGATCCCTCTCGTAATGAGAAAACCACCCAGTGAACATTTAGATCTGTACATTTCAGTTGTTTCAGAGATATACACACTTTTGTGTGAAACGTTCTCTCCTTGATTGTCAATGTCCACGGAAGCCGGATAGTGGAAGGACACGATCAGTGGTCACGACGAAAGTGAAGTGGAATCCAATGAGATTATTTAAATCAGAAGCTGACTAAGGAAGCGAATATCTCGAATTTATCTATGCAATTACTGATCAAAAATGACTTAAATGCATCGTCAAAGGTAAGAAAAAACGCCATTTGGGACACACCCTGAAAGCACAGGAAAAAACTTTCTGATCAGACTTCGAGTGTTAAAATGTTTTCCGGATATTATTGCACGTACAACATTTCAGTTTTTCGTTATTCAAAGTCTAAAAAAAAATTACTTAGAGTTCAAATACACTGAAGTTAAAAGCTATACGTTTCATTTTTCATTTCATAGCTCATTCATACGTTGCACATAAGAATATATTTTTTGAAATTCTTTATGATCATAACCACAAAAATGTAAAAAAGTGGTGTGAAAAGGGGTTTATCCTCCCCCCCCCCCCCCCTCATGAAGATTTTTTTTAAATAAAATTTTCAGTTCTAGACATGAATTTACCGTAGCAATGGGAAATTGTTTGATCCCAAAAGATATTTAAGAATAACTGTTAACAAACATGTTAGAAAATTGGCTCGCCTCCAGTGGAATTAAGGCCTGTATCGGACTAGGACTAAAACATTTAATTTCACGACACTATAAATTAACAATATCAGAATTAGAAACCAACTATTTCATCTTCAAATTTCATTCATCAAGTACTAATTTAATACATCAACAAGCTAGTAGCCAAGTGACATATGCTTACTTCTCACGATAGTCAACAGAATTAGCAAAAAAAAGTTAAACATATTATCCATTACTTTATTACTTATAACTTTGATTATAAAAAATATATGTCATTACTAATTTGCTAATATGCTAATATGAAATATTGTTAAAAAAAAGTTTGGCCTCAATTTTAATTTGTGATTCTTGTCCTTCGAAATGTTTTATTGCACATTCAAAAGGGTTTTGAAAATTTACACAAGGCCACAAAATTTTCAAAATTTTAAATTTTCAAGGTGCACAGAATTTAACAGCTATTTTTTGATGATTTTGGTGCTCTGGATACAAATTACAATAAAAGTTATTTTTCTATCAGGTTTATTTTCTTCAAAATCTTTTGAAAACAGGGAAAATTAAATAATTTAATTGAAATTTCAGCACTTTTCTGACAAAACTGTATTATATTACAATTTTTTTTTAAAATAAAGTTTTTAAACAATGATAAACTTTTTGGAAGACCGCAAGAAATGCTGTCTTCTGCGAAAAAAAATTAAAGAAGTATTTTGTTTAATTTTACCTACTCTGTTAAATACGAGAATATTTACGAATTTTTAAACAAATTTTAAACAAAATTGATTTTAAGATATTTTCAAAAACAAAAGTAAAATTGATTTTCAGTTTTCAACGTTTTTTTTTATCTATATATATAAAAAGCAATTATCTGTATGTTTGTTTGTTTGTTTGTTTGTCCTCTATAGACTCAGCCGCCTTAAGAGCTAGAGATCTGAAATTTGGCATGGATGCTCATTAGGCTCAGGAATGATGAAAAATGTTTTTAGATTTTTGGACGACCCCTTCTGAAGGGGGTCGTCCATACAAGAAAAATATTGTTTTCACGTTATTGACGTTATTTTCCGTCGGATTGTGATGAAAATTTGCACATGAGTGTTTTGAGAGACGAGCAACCGATTACAGTTATCAAATTTAGGGTCAGGGGTCGGCCAAAGGGGTCGTCCATATTCAATGATTAATGTTTTTGCGATATTGGCTTTATTTTACATTGGATTGTGATGAAAATTTGCTCATGAGTGTTTTGAGAGACGAGCAATCGATTACAATTATCAAATTTAGGGTCAGAAGTTGGCAAAAGGGATCGTCCATATTCACTGATTAATGTTTTTGCGATATTGACGTTATTATACATCGGATTGTGATGAAAATTTGCACATGAGTGTTTTGAGATACGAGCAATCCATTACAGTTATCAAATTTAGGGTTAGGGGTCGGCAAAAGGGGTCGTCTATATCCACTGATTAATGTTTTTGCGATATTGACGTTATTATACATCGGATTGTGATGAAAATTAGCACATGAGTGTTTTGAGGGACGAGCAATCGATTTCAAGTTTTGAATTGCGGATCGGAAGTCGGCTGAAGGAGTCATCCATACCCAACTTTAATGTTTTTGCGATTTTGACGTTATTCTACATTGGATTGAGATGAAAATTTCCGCATAGGAGTTTTGAGGGACGCTCTTTTGCTTTCAGGTTTCAAATCTTGACTCAGGGGTCGGCAAAAGGGGTTATTATCTGTTCACTATTTTTACGATATTCTCTTGATTGAGCATAGAATTGTAATGAAAATTGACACATGGGAGTTTAACAGAAAAGATAACTGATTTCAGGAGTCAAGTTTTGAATCGTAGTAAAAAAAGGCCGTCCATGTTAGTTGCTCACTGTTTTCGCGATATTGTCGTGATCATGCATCGGATTGAGATGAAAATGTTCAGATGAGGATTATAAACTATGAGCAATTGACTCCAGGTAGCATGTTCCGTGTCAAGGGTCGGCGAAAGGGGCGTCTATATTCACTGTTCACTGTTTTCAAGTTCCTGACGTTATTTTACACATAATTTGAAAAAAAAAAAAAATGGCACAAGGGAGATGTGAGGAACATAAAATTGGTTTTAATTATCGAATTTCGGGCCACGGGACAGAAAAAGAGGGTTTCATTGAAAGTTCAGTGTTTTGTGCAATAATTTTGTTCGAGGCAGTTAATTGATACCAATTTAAGTGTGAAGGTCAAGCAAAAGAGTCGTGCACATAAATAAATAGGACATGTTTCTGCCATAATGTCTAGATTTTGCAATCGATCGAGAAGAAAACACTCTCACATAAATTTTAATAAAAACCCAATCAACCGTTTAATTTGAATTTCAAGTAATAGTAATAATAGCGACTTTAAACACTGTTGAATTTAATCCCCAAAACTGTTGAAAGAATGTTTCGAATTCATTTTCTTAACTCATTTTGACGTACCAATGATTTAAAGCGAAACGAAGTTCGTACGGGATCAGCTAGTATAAAATAAAGTAATTTGCAGTTTCCACAGATTGTTGGCGTCCTCAAGTACTAGACATTAAATTTTTCATTTTTTTCCCTTGTTCATCTCCAGGAAATACAGGAGAGACTTGTCAACGAAATGTTTCTGGTCGGAACCCTGCCAGGTTGCCGCTAAAGAGTTTGTTTTGCTGATCATTACGAAATTTTTCAAAATATCTACCCATAAGCAGTTCAAATATTTTGCGCACGATTAGAACATCGCATTTTGTTGATTTTATCGGTGGGCTGCTTTTTTACCTTGTAGAAAAAAAGTTAGGCCCTTTTATAAGTCAGCTAGACGAACCAGATAGAAAAAATTACTTCTCCAAATTGCAAGAGATCGCAAACATATAACTTTGAATGTAATTTCAATTTCATAATTTCATATTTGTAACCGTAGTCAGTCAGTTTGTATTAAAAAAAGAATTGAATTATGGAAATTATGGAAATTCTGATAAATGTTTACGACTAAAGAAACATGTAACTTTGCTGAAAAAGCAGGGAATAGTTTTTTTTTATATTTTATTTTACAAAATTACAGTTTTATGAAGAACTAAATTTCAAACTGAAACCTTGAATTTGGATCAAGAATGAAAAAAATAGGTTGAACCCAAAATTGAAAATTTGGAACAAAATGTCATAATTGTACGATCATTTCTATTATAAGGATAAAAATGTATTGTGTATAAATTACGTTTCATTGGTCCGATTTTTAAATATATATTTCATAAAGTATTGTTGTAGGCGTCCGGAAATCCACATTTTTCAACGAAATGGAAATTCAAATTTTGAATCAAATTAAGAACTGATTGATAGTTTGTGGCTCCAGAGAGTAACCATCGATCTTCGTTCAATAAAAAACACTATTCTAAGGTTTCCAAAATTTTTCACCCGCGCATCCGGGCATTTTTGTCTGAAAACCTGGTAAAATCCGGTCATTTCATTTCAAAATTTGCATCCCAAAAAGAGAGCAAGATCCGGGCAAATTTGGTCAAAATTCAAAAATTATTCAACCAAAATTTAGAAAGAAAACACTTGAAACTGTTTTTTTTTCTTCAAAAAACATCTATTAATATTTCCGGATTAAGCTCGAAAAAACTTCTTAAATTTATCTCACTTTATTGAATCAATCATTTTTACTTTTATTCTTTACTATTGGATCCTCTGGGACTTTGAAAACGATTTAAACCATGTAAATTTTATTTGAATTGTTGATTTCCAGCTGTTTTTAGGTCTTCCACTGGAACTTTTCTGGATTTTTCTCGATTCTGCCCAAAAATTCTGCCCAAAAATTTTTTTCAATGAACTTCAGTATTGGATGCTATCTCAAAAATCACTAGAAAAATGTTGATCAAATTTTGTTCACGTACCTACACATTACATTACTAAGTAGCTTCACTGATTTTTTTTTTCAATTTCCATCCATGCATTCAAAAGTTATTCACGAAACGAAGTGTTGCATTTTTTTCGAATAAGTTCCTTACTGTACATACATGTAGTTTTTGTTTTCTTTCTGGTCATCATGTGATTTAAGTGTGTTGGAATTGAATTTAAGAGTTTAACCCAGAAACAATATTTTAAGAACGTAAATAAGTGATTCATTCATGCGTATTCATTCATGCTCATGCAGGCAACTATTAAAACCACGAAAACCAAAAAAAAAAAACAAACTCGATAAAAAAGGGAAATCACCAAACCTATTTTATCGAAGTTTCCATATAAAATCACTTTTCTCTAAACTGTAACGATTTAAAACAGTGATTTGGCAAACGGAAATGATTGAGAAAACCAAATCGAAAAATTTAAAGTGGCTCCATAGACAAATACAATGTCTGTGTGGACCCTCTCTTCATATTTTGTATGTTTTTGTGCATCTCTCTATCTAGGGCATTATCATATGAACTACTTACCGATCTACTACGCAAAGTGAAATGTATAAAAATCTTACGAATGAACAGTCGCTAGTTGGCGCAACGTGTTAACTCTCAATTTTATGAAAATTCAGTCTTTTGGAATTGAAGTTAAGAATACTTCTTGAGCAATAATTTCAAAGTAAACAAGTCTCAAAATCATTCCTTCAGGCCTCAGATTAACTTTTTGTTTCGATCAGTTTATCCTTTATGCTTTCATAAAAAATCGTTAAAATATAATAAATCGTCATGAAAAAGTGGCTCCATAGAGTAACAATATCATCTAACAGCGACCGATGTTAAAAAAAGTATTGCATGTTGGAATATCGCGATCGCAAACGCTCGCAATTTGTAAATAGATGTGAATAGATAAAACCAAAAGGAGCAAGAAACTCGTTTGTTTTTATGATCCCTTGTCTAATTTGTACAATTAGATGTTGCCGTGATTTATAAAAAAAAAGATGTTGAAAACCAAACTATTATCCGTTCAAGTGTGACTTCTACAAAAGCGATGATTTTGCTACTTGATATAACGAATTTTAATAGACCAAGGAATTTCGCTCAATTTTTTTACTGGACAGCATGTTAGATAGAATGGTGAAACAAACACAGCTCTTTCTTAGCTTCACATATAGAACAAAAAATATAATAAAAAGAAATGGACCTGTTTTGAGCATCTTTGAGGTCATTTATTTAGTCTCATCAAGCCCTTGTTAATAGTTGTAATTGTTGTACAAAAGGTAGATGTTGTTTTTTTTTTGTTTGGATTTCCTAGTCATGTTCGTTTTTGAAGTAAAAATATTTGAATTACTCGGAATGCCGAACGTTAATTTTCAATCAATCTATTCAATCTGTAACCACGTGTATTTTTCCACAGCCTTTAATATTATTGTAAAAAGAATATTAAATATATTCTAATCCAGTTGGAAGTTGGAAGTGCCATAACAAATTGTCTTCTTGAAACGTGCTTCGGACGCAATATTACTAAGCACTGTTAGTGCGTAAGCCAATATATGTATGTGAATTCAAACATATCATGGAAATGAAAATTAATAGATTGAATCAAGAACTTGAAGTAATTTTAATAAAAAAGGAATTGACAAATTATTGAGATATGTTATAGCTCCAGAAGAAACTCATAAGCCCGTTTTTCTACGGCCTAGCCAGCCCAGCATCTTTTGCATTCCGATTGTGTCGGAATGTTGCTGATACGTGAAACCAACCCCAATAATGGAAAGATGAAAAACCGCCATAATGGTAAATATTCAAAGTAATACGCCAGTTAAGTAAGTATATTTTCGATGCTACCGGGCCGAGTGTGAGTGTGATTGCGGATCGTTTTTCTGCGTTTTGTTATTTTTTCTTCCGACTGACGATTCTATTTATCTTGAATCCCAAATGTATACGTGCCAAATTGTGCTGGAACTGGGAGAAAAAAAAAGAATCGAACGGGTTCTACGAGCCGATAGGCCACACGCCACATGTTATGCTTCCGCGCTACCGGGTTTCCTCCTAAGAGCGAAAGTGGATGGCTTCCGGTGTTCGTGGGATGTGGGGCTTTTTGCTTTCTAAGTATCGAAAGGCGATTCGCGAAAAATGCGTTTGAAACTCGATTCCCGCTAAAGCATCACGAGGAGAACCGTTAGATGTGGTTGGCGTAATAGAAATTCAATTGGCGTAATTTCAACTGGCATTTTGGATCATCTGCGCCGGAAAGAACAAATTGGATTCCATGTTTTGTTTTTGGCGGAAATACTGACGAACTCATTCGGCAGAAATTAGATATCGGTTGGAATTTTGGGAACCAAATGCTAGCCGCGCTTATGGATAAATTACTGAAAAGTAAACATTTTTGGCAGATAGCTTTAAAATCGATACTCTGAAATGGAAGAGATAAAAATGTAAAGGTCACAGGGCAAATTCTTTTAGAGTTGGTACCGGATGGAAGTAATTTCAGACCCACTCTTTTTATAATTTGATGAATGTTCACACCTACATACTGCCTCACTGATATTGAAACTCTTGAAAACTAAAACTTTTAAAAATAATATAGGAAAAAGTAAGATAAAATTTTCGCCTTTGTAATATTATAAGCCTTCAAATTTCAGTTGGCAAAGATAAGCACACCATTTCATCACAACGCATCTTCAATGTCAATGTTTATCAATATACAAAAATTCTATCACGCTATCACTTGCACGTAACACATCTTCAAAGACATGGCTAAACTTGTTGTAGAACATATCCCATTCAAAGGAGAACTGCTATACTTACTTATCAAAGAACCGGGTGCTCTGGTGAATGAGGGCCGCTATGCAGATGTAGGTGATACATTTCTTCACTCGGGGAATCGTACACCACGTCCTGGCGATCGGTGCATGACAGACGTAGACGTACCTGCCAAGGGCGAGACAATAAACAGTGAGTGGATGGGATGTATGTTGAATTTTCTATGAATCAAATATGCTAGTTTCTGTATATCTAGATCTTATTTTCGATCCAAGTTTGTAAAAAACCTTTCTGTTAGAAATCTTTTAAAGTTTTGTTCAATTTGTAGTCTATGAAATTTTTATTTCTACTTATTTTCCAAAAGTTTGGTTCAGTCAGTTCTAACAATGTGACTAGCCTTTTTGCAATAAAAAAAAACCCTGAATCACCTTTCCATAGTTCCAGTCATTCCGTTTTCCGATAATCGAGGTCAAGTGCATGTCGAGTTGAGTTTGCCACCTTACCCACCTCAGCTCGGAAGTCGGGGCCAATCAAATCACTTCGTTCGATTCGATCACTCATGTGAGCAAATCCCAGGAGACGTACCCTACTAGGTATCCACCCACCTCTAGAGGGGTCGGTTTGTTTCGGAGGTTTTTATGCTATCCGAAAAATGCAAGACCTGAGCTTCGAGAACGTGGAGAATTTGTTTTGCCCTCTTTTAGCCTCACGTACATGTTTGTTGTTGTTGTTGTTGTTGTTGTTACAAGGATGAGAAATAATATTAGGTTACATGACTGACGTTCTGCAATTTTGTCGAATGTGAATTCACTGACTGTTATTAAATTTTCTGGATGTTGAGAAAACGGTTCAAAGATTGAGCGATTTAGAGAATAAAATGACAATTCTACGTTTATTGTTAATATCATAATGTAGCAACTGAAAGTTTTGCTACATTTTTTAAAACCTATTTCATTTGGATAAATCATGAAACAGTTCAATGAGGTTGTACCGTCTTAAATTTAAGTTATGAAGATAAAATTTAAGAACTTATTATTTGTATAGTAAAATTTCACAATTTTCACCATTTTCCCATTTTTGTCTTTTTCTGAAATTTTTGTAATTTTTGTAAATTTTGTTAATTTTATCATTTTTGTCATTTTTGTCATTTTTGTCATTTTTGTCATTTTTGTCATTTTTGTCATTCTTGTCATTCTTGTCATTTTTGTCATTTTTGTCATTTTTGTCATTTTTGTCATTTTTGTCATTTTTGTCATTTTGTCATTTTTGTCATTTTTGTCATTTTTGTCATTTTTGTCATTTTTGTCATTTTTGTCATTTTTGTCATTTTTGTCATTTTTGTCATTTTTGTCATTTTTGTCATTTTTGTCATTTTTGTCATTTTTGTCATTTTTGTCATTTTTGTCATTTTTGTCATTTTTGTCATTTTTGTCATTTTTGTCATTTTTGTCATTTTTGTCATTTTTGTCATTTTTGTCATTTTTGTCATTTTTGTCATTTTTGTCATTTTTGTCATTTTTGTCATTTTTGTCATTTTTGTCATTTTTGTCATTTTTGTCATTTTTGTCATTTTTGTCATTTTTGTCATTTTTGTCATTTTTGTCATTTTTGTCATTTTTGTCATTTTTGTCATTTTTGTCATTTTTGTCATTTTTGTCATTTTTGTCATTTTTGTCATTTTTGTCATTTTTGTCATTTTTGTCATTTTTGTCATTTTTGTCATTTTTGTCATTTTTGTCATTTTTGTCATTTTTGTCATTTTTGTCATTTTTGTCATTTTTGTCATTTTTGTCATTTTTGTCATTTTTGTCATTTTTGTCATTTTTGTCATTTTTGTCATTTTTGTCATTTTTGTCATTTTTGTCATTTTTGTCATTTTTGTCATTTTTGTCATTTTTGTCATTTTTGTCATTTTTGTCATTTTTGTCGTTTTTGTCATTTTTGTCATTTTTGTCATTTTTGTCATTTTTGTCATTTTTGTCATTTTTGTCATTTTTGTCATTTTTGTCATTTTTGTCATTTTTGTCATTTTTGTCATTTTTGTCATTTTTGTCATTTTTGTCATTTTTGTCATTTTTGTCATTTTTGTCATTTTTGTCATTTTTGTCATTTTTGTCATTTTTGTCATTTTTGTCATTTTTGTCATTTTTGTCATTTTTGTCATTTTTGTCATTTTTGTCATTTTTGTCATTTTTGTCATTTTTGTCATTTTTGTCATTTTTGTCATTTTTGTCATTTTTGTCATTTTTGTCATTTTTGTCATTTTTGTCATTTTTGTCATTTTTGTCATTTTTGTCATTTTTGTCATTTTTGTCATTTTTGTCATTTTTGTCATTTTTGTCATTTTTGTCATTTTTGTCATTTTTGTCATTTTTGTCATTTTTGTCATTTTTGTCATTTTTGTCATTTTTGTCATTTTTGTCATTTTTGTCATTTTTGTCATTTTTGTCGTTTTTGTAATTTTTGTCATTTTTGTCATTTTTGTCATTTTTGTCATTTTTGTCATTTTTGTCATTTTTGTCATTTTTGTCATTTTTGTCATTTTTGTCATTTTTGTCATTTTTGTCATTTTTGTCATTTTTGTCATTTTTGTCATTTTTGTCATTTTTGTCATTTTTGTCATTTTTGTCATTTTTGTCATTTTTGTCATTTTTGTCATTTTTGTCATTTTTGTCATTTTTGTCATTTTTGTCATTTTTGTCATTTTTGTCATTTTTGTCATTTTTGTCATTTTTGTCATTTTTGTCATTTTTGTCATTTTTGTCATTTTTGTCATTTTTGTCATTTTTGTCATTTTTGTCATTTTTGTCATTTTTGTCATTTTTGTCATTTTTGTCATTTTTGTCATTTTTGTCATTTTTGTCATTTTTGTCATTTTTGTCATTTTTGTCATTTTTGTCATTTTTGTCATTTTTGTCATTTTTGTCATTTTTGTCATTTTTGTCATTTTTGTCATTTTTGTCATTTTTGTCATTTTTGTCATTTTTGTCATTTTTGTCATTTTTGTCATTTTTGTCATTTTTGTCATTTTTGTCATTTTTGTCATTTTTGTCATTTTTGTCATTTTTGTCATTTTTGTCATTTTTGTCATTTTTGTCATTTTTGTCATTTTTGTCATTTTTGTCATTTTTGTCATTTTTGTCATTTTTGTCATTTTTGTCATTTTTGTCATTTTTGTCATTTTTGTCATTTTTGTCATTTTTGTCATTTTTGTCATTTTTGTCATTTTTGTCATTTTTGTCATTTTTGTCATTTTTGTCATTTTTGTCATTTTTGTCATTTTTGTCATTTTTGTCATTTTTGTCATTTTTGTCATTTTTGTCATTTTTGTCATTTTTGTCATTTTTGTCATTTTTGTCTTTTTTGTCATTTTTGTCATTTTTGTCATTTTTGTCATTTTTGTCATTTTTGTCATTTTTGTCATTTTTGTCATTTTTGTCATTTTTGTCATTTTTGTCATTTTTGTCATTTTTGTCATTTTTGTCATTTTTGTCATTTTTGTCATTTTTGTCATTTTTGTCATTTTTGTCATTTTTGTCATTTTTGTCATTTTTGTCATTTTTGTCATTTTTGTCATTTTTGTCATTTTTGTCATTTTTGTCATTTTTGTCATTTTGGTCATTTTTGTCATTTTTGTCATTTTTGTCATTTTTGTCATTTTTGTCATTTTTTGTCATTTTTGTCATTTTTGTCATTTTTGTCATTTTCGTCATTTTTGTCATTTTTGCCATTTTTGTCATTTTTGTCATTTTTGGTATTTTAGTTTTTTTTTCATTTTTGTAAGTTTTTCCTTTTGCTTGATTAATTTTAGACATATAGACATAACAGAAAAATATAGGGGTCTCAAACATTCATAGAAACTTTTCCCGTATTCAAATACCCTCTCATGCCAAATTTGGTTCCATTTGCTTCATTAGTTCTTGAGTTACTCAATAATGGTTCTGTTGATTGGAAGGGCCCTTTCCTCTTCCAGATTTAGGGGTCTCAAACCATTCTAGGAGCCTTCTTATTTTTAAATTTATTCTGATTACATGTTCATCTTTTTTAACTCTGATTTACCTTGCAGTTCGAATTTGCTTCATCAAAACAAATCTAACCCTGTCTCATCTCGTCCATTTGACTTACGATATTTCATCCGGCATCCTTATGAGCCAATTATCGAGTTAAGTCATTTCCGACCCCTCCATCAATTAGCACTACATCAACAAACAACAGGAAGCAAACCGTGCAGCAGATTTACCTGGGATGTGAGGTAAAGGAATGTATGATGGTGTTGGTACAACCCCCACCTCCCTCCATGATTAATTTTACTCACCTCTGAACGGCCAGCGCCAGTGTTAGCCAAACGGATGCTGTGTGGAACATGGCCGGTAGTATCTGGAAAGCATGAAGAGAGAGAAACAACATTGAATAGCATTAGTGTTCCGTGAATGATCGCAGGTTCTCGGAGGAAGCATCGTTTTCCCAATTTGATTGCTTGCTGGTAGTTTCCGAATCAAATGGAATGGTACGTTTAATACCGTTTTTGGAAGGAAACCGCCCATTGAAGCGAAATGATTCGTTCATAAATCCATTAAGTTAAATAGCAACTTCATTGACATCATCGTGTGTTCATTTAGCCCAGCCGAACATGCCTTTGAATTGTAGAAGACCACACTGAAACGCGAACGGGAAGCTTTGGTACTGTAGGAGGAGTTAATGAATTTCACATAATTCACTTGCCAGCTGAATGGACCGACAGACACAAGTCGGGGGAGACGAGACGGAATGACAGGCACGAAGGCTATTGATGTCACATCGGAAAACACTCTGTCATCGTGGGAATCTCTCGCATTCGCAATTGACTCGACTACTGGAGCCGGTGTTTTTGTCGTGTAGGCCGTGTCGTGTCGTGTGCCAGTATGACAGGGTAATTGGAAGGAAGGGCTTGTGTTAGAAATATCACATCCCCCATCTTCTTCACGATAAATAATGGGTAGGAGTTTCGATTCAAGATTGAAAATTCCAATCAGCCTTGTTCTCTCGAATCTATTCATTAATCTAATTTAACTTCAAAGCTCGTTAAGTTGACCTGCTGCAGACAGTCTTAGACGTCTTTGAGAATCGATATAATTGAATTTATTTTTTAACCGTTAGGTTTATCACGGTGTGATTGTAGGACATAAAAAAGGAAATAAATAGATTCGCTAATTTTTGACCGGAAGTTTCATTTCATCAAAGTAGTGTTTTAAAATTTTGGACAAAGGATCTTCTTATCGAGGGAAGGTCTGTTTATATAACTCGAACATTTATCTTGTGGTAACTGCCATAGAAAGATTTCTCTCTCTCGCTAACTATCGCTTTTCCTTTAGAAACACTTAAAATTCGAAGTTTTTATTTAAGAAAAGAAAAGAAAAAGAAGAAAAAGTTTAAGAAAATTTTGTTTTTAGAGGAAAACGCTCATTTTTGATTGCTAGTTTGTAAAAAATCTATCCAAAACTAATGTTAAATTTATATATCATGGGAAAGCCAATAACTTGATCAACAAAACCCACTCAAAAAATTATACGAACTCGTCACAACTCTTAAGGTTCTGACGTCTCACCTACTGAAAAAAGGCATTATTTTGGATATTTTGTTATATACATATCTCCTTTCTTAGTTGAAATATGTATTTGAAATGTTCCACAAAATTGTGTGTTTCAACAATTTGAACAACTTTTTCGAATATACCAAGTTTTGTTGTGTCTTCAACAAAGTTGCTTGAAAGAATAATATCTACTAGGTACAACTTTCAAGAAGACATCAAGTCTCCAAACAAATTATTTAAGAAATAATTTTTTTTATCTTCCTTCCAGGTGAAAAATCAATTTTTCTTTCAAGAATTTGATACATCAGCAAAAAATATAAAAATGTTGCGAAGACATGTGTACCGTTTACCGTTTGTCCGCAAATAATTTTCATCACTTAACTATTAGGTACGTTTATCCCTATGTGCGCTTTTTCCTCGAAATGTCCCGTTTTTTCTTAAGAAAACTATTGTGGAAGATGACCAGAAAGTTTAAGATGTAGATTTGGAAATTTCAACTCTCGCTACTCGCTACTCGCACGCAAAGCTGGCAAAATCGCTAAAAGTTGCCAAATTAACCGTTACAAATGTAATAAAAGTGTTTAGGGAACGTTTGTCAACAGCCAGGAAGTCTGGATCGTGGGGAAATCTAAAACCGGAAGCCGCTGAGACAACAAAGAGAGTTGCCGGTAGTTTCAAGCGAAACCCTAACCTCTCTCTCCGAGAGGTCGCAAATAAGCTGGGTGTATCGTCTACAACCGTGCATCGAGCCAAAAAACGAGCCGGACTATCGACTTACAAGAAGGTAGTGACTCCATATCGCGATGATAAACAAAATACGACGGCCAAAGCGCGATCCCGGAGGCTGTACACGACGATGCTGACGAAGTTTGACTGCGTGGTAATGGACGACAAAACCTACGTCAAAGCCGACCACAAGCAGCTTCCGGGACAGGAGTTTTATACGGCAAAAGGAAGGGGAAAGGTAGCAGATATTTTCAAGCACATGAAACTGTCAAAGTTCGCGAAAAAATATCTGGTTTGGCAAGTCATCTGTACCTGTGGCTTGAAAAGCAGCATTTTCATAGCTTCCGGGACTGTCAATCAAGAAATTTACGTGAAAGAGTGTTTGAATATCATCTGCTGCCCTTCCTAAAGAAACACGGTTGTTCCGTACTGTTTTGGCCGGATTTGGCATCTTGCCATTACGGTAAAAAGGCCATGGAGTGGTACGCCGCCAACAACGTGCAGGTGGTTCCCAAGGACAAGAATCCTCCCAACACGCCAAAGCTCCGCCCAATTGAGAAATACTGGGCTATTGTTGGGCGGAACCTAAAGAAGACCAAAACAACTGCTAAGGACGAGCAGCAGTTCAAGGCAAACTGGCTTTCTGCGGGAAAGAAGGTGGACAAGGTGGCTGTACAAAATCTGATGGCAGGAGTTAAGCGTAAGTCCATTCGGATTTGGAAAAGCGGAAGCCTAACTGAATATTTTTCCTAAATTTTATACTAATTAAACTTGAAAAAGAAATTCAATTTGATTTTTTATATAAACGATTTCACCGATTTACACGTGTTTTCCCTTGACCAAATTTTGACCGTATCACCCTTTAAACTTCAAATAGAAATTTAATTTGTTTTTTTTTTAAATAAACGATTTCACCGATTTACACGTGTTTTCCCTTGACCAAATTTTGACCGTATCACCCTTTAAGTAAAGAATTATTGATATCAATTTCAACAGTGCTCAGAGCTAACATCAAAATAGTGCCGAGAATTGCAAATCTATTAACATTTTTCTTCTTCTAAGCAGTTCACCACATCACAATATGCCGATAAAATTTTATCACGATTCAAATTTATAGGTATTTGAATACAATTTCTGAACAACTATTGTTTTGCCCCAGCCAAAAGCACGACTTTGAGCGCTTAATTTAACCATATATGCAGTTTGGATTTGACTAAGCCACTTCCCCTCTCTAGATCCAGGTCAAATGGAGAGTTAGGACCGGAGAACCAATCTATCGTCCATGTATTCCCACTGGCAATCAACGTAAAAATATATTTTTCTCTATCAAACTGGAAGCTTATTTGCATATAAAATCCCCAGGCGTTAATAATCCTTTAATACTAGGTAGCTTGATATTCTCTAGTATCAATACTTGCTGCTGTTGCTGCTGCTTCAGGATAGCTGTGCACTTTAGTTATTTTTTTTTTCAATCGGATGAGGAAGAGCTTATTTTTCTATCATGTATAAAAGTGCTTCTGTTTTGAACTTGGCTGAACTTCAATATGTTATTTTGTTAGCTGGAATAGAGCTCACTCATTTCAAGAATATATAACCTATTCAAAGGAAGTTGACACGATGTTTGTAGTTTAGACATGACATGAAAGTCGCGCGGTAATTGAGAAGCAAAATCAACAAGATAATGCCATGCCTTTATCAATCGGGTCTTGATTAATGTTGTTACAGTGTGTTACTAATTCAGTTTCCTGTTGTTTGGTTGGTCAAACAGCCCGGAACATGTGTGTTCAACAACACCCTCAATAAAGTGTGGTAAATGTGTGGTTTAATGCTGTTGGCTTCTTCAATAATTTAATATTACCGCACTTCCTGTGTGGCAGCCAGGCTAGGATCCGGACGAGAGAATGACCGGAAAATTACTTATGCAAGCTCCTCACATGGTGCTACATTCATAGCTTTCACAAAGTGGCTGCTCGTGTCCTATGGCTTTCCAGGACCAGGAATTTGTGTGCATTCTCTATCCTACCATGACAGCACCCTGACCCGGAATCATTAAATATTTCTCACAATTGAGTAGGTATGCTAATTTCAGCTCGCCACTCTGCAGAAGCCCATTTATTTAATAGAATTCCATTTGCTAAGTATAATTACACAATTTGTTTTCCAAGTGTCACAGGATTGACGAAAGGGAAAAACAAATTTCTTTCCGCAGCTAATGTACAGAACCTTAGTTGTTCATGTAGATTTTTTGAGTAGAGCGACTCTTTTTTTGATAATGTTTTCTGATATCGTATGGTAAAATCTCTACCCTCTTCTGGGAAAGAATGTATATGTACCTACATGTTTATGTTTAGAAATGAATCTTAAATTAAGATTTGAAAAGTCATACACCTTCTTCGTCGATTTAGGCTTACAAACTGAATAAATGACGTGAAGAACTTTGGATAAAACTTAACACCCAATACCGTGATGGGAATCGAACCTACAGTGAGGGGCAAAATAAAGTGTAAAAATGATTTTTTTTCAATTTCTCTTATTTTCCTGGTTAAAATTCAACGAAAGCACATCCTAATCATTATTTTTAAATTGTTTATTATGTTCTTTTCAATTTTTGTTAATGTTGCGCTGGTAAAAAACGAAAGTTTTACTGATAGAAAAAAAACAGTTAATATTCCAAAAAAAACAGGGGCAAAATAAAGTATCCAGCCTGATCAGTACAGCTTCAAATAATTCAAACTGAAGGCAAACAAGAACGATTTAATAATGGGTATAGCCTCCTTCAGCCTTCAACACCTCCTGCAAGCGCTTCGGCATACTTTCAACTAGGTTGTGCAAGTGTTGTGGGTCGAGTTCTTCCCACGCATTCTCCAGGGCATCAAATAAATAGTATAAGGGATGAATGACTTTTAGAAGTTAAAATCCATCCAAATAAAAAAAAAATCAAATGAGTACCTAGTTTTATTTGTCACACCAGTTTTATCAATCAGAGCATCGAGGATGGCCCACAGATTTTCGATGGGGTTGAGATCAGGACTTTCTGGGGGCCATTCAAGGGGTTTGATGCGGTAGGAACAAAAAAATGACTTCGTCAGATTGGCCGTATGCTTCGGATCGTTATCCTGCTGTAAAACGAAGCGCTCTTCGAGGCCCGTCTTGATGAGACCTCGAGGTTTTCCCGCAGGATATTGCAATATGACTCAGCTGTCATGATTCCGTCATTTTTTAAAAAATTGCCCACCCCACCCCAAGAAAAGCACCCCCGCACCATCACGTTACCTCCTCCGTGTTTGACTGTTCCTTGGATATGGCGGTCTTGGAGCTCCTCACCCGACTTGCGCCACATATGATCCCGCTTCTTCCGGTTGAACAGCTCGAATTTGGATTCGTCGGCCCACAACAATGTTTTCCAGTACTCGAGCCGTTTATCGGCGTGTTCCTTGGCGAACTTGAGCCGCTTAGCCTTGTTAACCTGGCTGATGAAAGGCCTTCTCACTGCGATCTTGCTATGGTGCTCCTTTGCATGGATGCGGCGACGGACAGTACGACGCAATACCGAAAATTGGAGCTCTTCCTGTATCTGCCGAATCGTTATTATTGCGTTTTTCTTCACTTCAAGAATGATTTTCTTGTTCGTTCTGGCATCTGTCTTGGGCTTCAGTCCTCTTCCCGGGCGATCCACCACTGATCCGAACGTTTTCATCTTCTTCATGATTTTTGATACTGCTCTCTTGCTGATTTCGTAGTGCTTGACCACTTCCCGATGCGTTTGACCGTTATTCACATCACAAACAACCAGTTTCCGGATGGACAACGGAATGGAACCAGAAATTTATGCGTTCTCCATATTTTACAACTTATTCGAATGTAGACACCTATTTGAATACTCCAGAGTCAAACCAGTTGTTTATGAAACGTCAAATTACTCAAAACAAACAAATTCGAGGGGCCTCGCAATGGAAACTTATCGAAATTATTTTGATTTTTGAGTTGGACACTTTATTTTGTTCATTTTTTTGGAATATTAATCGTTTTTTTTCTATCAGAAAAACTTTCTTTTTTTACCAGCACAACATTAACAAAAATTTAAAAGAACATAATAAACAATATTTTAAAAATGATTACGATGTGTTTTCGTTGAATTTTAACCCGACAAAAAAAAAATTGTAAAAAAAATAACTTGAGCACTTTATTTTGCCCCTCACTGTATGTCATCAGTGGACCAGCGATTAACGCCTTACTATGCTAATCACTCGACCACCGAGACGTACAAAAATATACGTACGATACCTATAATAAAACTGAAAAATTCTTAAGCTTGATATTTGATAGAAACCGAATCCTTTCCTAAAATGAAAGCCTTATCTTATTTAAAATTTCAAACGCCATTTTTCTCAAAATCATCGTATCTGGACGTTGTGAATGAGGGTGACGATTACAAAACAGCTCTTAACGACCACCACCCTCTGCTAATGATTACGCACGGAAGATTTCTGCATTATCATCCTTGGAAACAAAGGTGCCGCTATGAAACCAACGAAAAAAATAACGTAAAATAGATCGCAGAATCCCACCCGGAAAAGACAGAACGGTGCTAACTTGGTTTATAATAATAAAAATAATAATAAAATTGACTCCTCTCGCCCCCTCATCTAAGACCACCTAAAAACGGCATTCCCACAGGGCAGGTGACTAAGCCGATTTTCAACTTTCTATTTTTCACCTTCCCACATGCCCGGCAGATATGAACGCACTCTCCATTTGGAAGAGACTTTCGTCCCGGTTTCCTGCCTCCCTATCACCATATTGGTTCCGGAATAGGAAGAATTTTTCGCTTTATCATTATATTTATGATGCGCACCGTACCCTGTCTGTTCCGGAACCACCGCAACGAAGAACCACCAACTTAGCTCTCGGTGTGCTTTTTTGGGTCATAGGATAATAATTCCTAGAATCTGGTAAAGTCGACCGAGGAAGTGAGCTTAACACGGTGTGTTCCATAGCTGAGCAATTCAATTTTTAATAAATCACCACTTCGACCGAACACAGAGCTTCCCGTAAGGTTCTCTTCTAATTCGAAAGTTCAAATACATGATATGTTGCCCCCCAAATCAGTTCCGTTTTAAAGTTTTTCTATGATACAGTGCCGTTTATAATCCATAGAAATGGGGTGCATGCGCTTAAATTGCCACTTAAAATTCCAAATTTTCCAGGATAAAAAAGTAGTCAACGACGTAGAAAAGCCACTCCCAAAAATTCCAAAAATGCCGTGAACACCAAGTCCCTACGCATCATTTATTCATCGACTTCAAAGCCGCATACGACACGATCGACCGTAACGAGCTATGGAAAATCATGGCAGAGAACGGTTTTTTCCGGGAAGCTGATCAGACTGATCAAGGCGACGATGGATGGATCGCAGTGCTGTGTGCGGATTTCGGGTGAATTGTCGAGTTCATTCGAATCGCGCAGGGGGCTTCGACAAGGTGATGGTCTATCCTGCATGATGTTCAACGTGGCGCTAGAAGGTGTTATTCGACGAGCGGTGGGCGAAATGCGGGGCACGATTTTCAACAGATCCAGTCAACTTATCTGCTTTGCCGATGACATTGATATAGTCGGCAGATCATCTGTGGCGGTGGAAGACATCTACCGCAAACTGAAACGCGAAGCAGGAAGGATTGGGTTGATGATTAATACGTCCAAGACGAAGTACATGCTGGCCTGCGGATCCGAGACCGACCGAACCCGCTTATCCAGTAATAACAAGGTCACGATCGACGGCGACGAGCTGGAGATAGTCGAAGACTTTGTCTATCTCGGCTCACTGGTGACCGCAGACAATGACACCAGCCGTGAGATCCGGAGGCGAATTATCAGCGGAAGTAGTGCCTACTATGGACTCCACAAGCAACTGCGGTCGAGAAGACTTAGCCCTCGCACGAAGTGCAACCTGTATATGACGCTCATTAGACCGGTTGTTCTCTACGGGCACGAGACATGGATATTGCTCGAGGAGGACCTGCGTACACTCGGAGTATTCGAGCGACGAGTGTTAAGAACCATCTTTGGCGGCGTACAGGAGAACGGAGTGTGGAGGCGAAGGATGAACCACGAGCTCGCGCGCCTCTACGGCGAACCCAGTATCCAGAAGGTGGTGAAGGCTGGCCGGATACGCTGGGCGGGACATGTTGCGAGAATGCCGGACGACTGTCCTGCAAAACAGGTGTTCGCTACGAATCCGGTAGGAACAAGACGAGCGGGGGCGCAACGAGCGAGGTGGTTAGACCAAGTGGAGCGTGATCTGGCGAACGTGGGGTGCCCGAGAAATTGGAGAACGGTTGCTATGAACCGAGTGAATTTTAGGAATTATGTTCGTCAAGTTATGTCGTGAGACGGAACACTATGTAAATAAAATAAGGTTTACGATTGGGAATTTTCAATTTATTTTTGTTTCACGAGCTGTCGGTCGCCAAATGTGCAGCTTAGATCGCCACACGAGATCACCCACCGGTTGCTAATCCATCACTGGGCCGGTGTTGCGGCTCGGGCGCAAACTCCCGAAACTTCATGAGGGAGATTCTTATGCCTACCCTGAGAGAATGTGCTTTCGCAATCATTCATCCATTGGCGTGCCATACACCTTCAACCTCCCATCTACAATTATTGCAATAATATGTTTATTTGTTAGTTCTTACTTTTAAATATGCCCAGAGTCATTGGATTACGATGATGATCTGCTTCTAATTAAGTTTTATTATTCACACAAAATATTTGTTTTTTCGTTTTTAATAAAAACACATTAAAAAGATTTTCCCTTTTTCCCTTAAAAGTGCTAATTTGGCGATATTCCGAAGAATTGTGGACCACATTATTTCCCACCACAAAAAAAATCATCGAATTCTGAGATGACCAATTTTTTTAAACGACTTTAAGTTTTTAGTTTGCACTTTTTTAAGTGTAGAATTTCCACTTACTCTTACCACAAAGTTTCATTGAAACCTCAGACGGTCATGCCAACTTCGTGTCGATTTGGCGTGAAATCTGTCATCAGTGAAAATTGATCAATTGACAGCTTTGTCAATTTTGTTTTTTGGACTGTTTAGTTTTTGTCATGTTAGTGAATTTTGTCGAAGGCTAATGCGAGCGCGCACATCGTCCATCGAGCTTTTGACGACATTTAAAATTTGACGGCATATTTTAAATAACCTTGATTAGCGATGGCTGGATGCAAGGTTGCCGAAAAAAATTCTGTGTTTTTGACAATATAAATTCTCGAACTCTGTGATTTTAGGGTACAATTCTGTGATAAAATTCTGTGATTTTCCGTAAGCGTAATGCTAAACAACACAAAATGTTACGAAAAAGGACCTGGATATCCAGGTTCTACTGAAGTTCTACTTAAAGGCACCTTACTGTGGTTACGCTGAA
The DNA here is from genome assembly GCF_029784155.1 of Uranotaenia lowii. Taxonomy (NCBI): domain Eukaryota; kingdom Metazoa; phylum Arthropoda; class Insecta; order Diptera; family Culicidae; genus Uranotaenia; species Uranotaenia lowii. The sequence continues at coordinate 427,276,247 of NC_073692.1, forward strand.
TGAATAGACACAAACATGTTACTTAACCTTCATTTTTACCTTTCCAAACTGATGCTGGATATTGACGTTTGAATCGAATACATGACAGTAGATAATGGATAGAGTTTTCAAAACTCTGAGATCTGTGATTTTTTTTTCAAAATTCTGTGATCTGTGACAGAGGTTCTGTAGTGAAAATTAGCTCAAAATTCTGTAAAATTACAGATTTTTCTGTGATTTCGGCTACCGTTGCTGGATGTTGCTTACAAGCCAGATGAATACCTTTTTTGGAGAGATCATTTTCACATCATATTAACTATGAAAAACGAAGTTTTAAACTTTTTTGTTTTTTCTTATTCTTTTATAGATTAAAGAAAAGAAAAAATCCAGTTGGTATGATAAAAACCTTTTTAATTTTTCAGCCCAGTTTCGCTAAAACGCCGAGAACAAAGGGTACAAAAATTCACAATAATACACCCATATAGACTTCGGCACAGACACTCGTCGAGCTGATTCGATAGGTACCTAGGAAGGTCTAACACCCATAAATAATTATCTCACAAATCGACCGATAACTATACATTTCTGTTAGAAAGGCAAAAATCTTTCCAGTTCGGCTGCTGACAGGGAGCAACAATAGCAATAACAAACTAAACTGGAGGCTTACATATTTGGACTTAGTCAACCGGAATCTTAACTGAGCATTTTTTCTATCTTTTATACATACTAAACTTCAAAATGAAAGATACTTTGACTTTTTTTTAATAAACAAATAATCGATTTACACGCAATTTAGTCTGACCACTTTTTGATCCGAACACCCTTTATTTCACAGTAAACGGTAATACTGTTTGCTTCTCTTTCTCTTTGATTGTTTTGTGCCAGGTTTTCTGAAAAATCGTCCGGATTTGACCGGCCTGAATACGTACGGGAAAATATGTAGAATATTTTCCCAGCGTTAATTTAGCCGAAAAAGTTTTTATTTTCCTTTCTCATTTTCTAGAATGATTTAAGACAAAGCTTAGACCAAAAAGTATTTCGAACATAGTCATTTTTTCTAACAGAAACGGTTGAAGTGTTGGCTCAACAATAGGTTCAAGTCACTTCAATCTATTTTTTTCTATATTTTCTCTAAAATAATTTTAATAAAGATTTTCTGAAATAACGCGCAGAACTTTCAACAATACAATTTCTTGGAGTCACAGGCATTGATTAACATATATTTTTTCCACTTCTTATTACGATACGAAATCAGGTAACGTTTTTGGTTGATTGAGTGAATTTTTCTATCGAATAACTGCCCATAAAAAACTCGAGTATAATTTCAAACTTCCGATAAAATTAGGAATCAATCATTCAAATAGCTGTCGATTTGCTCATCAATCAAGTCGAATTATCTCCTATATAATTCAAATTGAAGGAAATCGAAGCATTTATATCTCGAGAGCAGCCACCAGCCAACGGAGTCCCCATATCATTAGTACCTAGTAGCTGACTGACTGGGGGTTTAATGACAGACAACAAGCAAAGCACTAACAAGCACCATTGGGGGGGTCCAATGTGTGTTAATAGTATAGCACACGTAATATGTTGTGTATAGTATACCGATAATCAGACTCAGCAACAACACCCTGATGACGATGTGAAATTTCCCCAGTGCGTGGTGTGTCGTTCGTAAAATATCCTTCTCGTGACATCACGTCCGAACACAATACTGTCTAGAAACTAACAGAGAGTGACCATCAGACGCTGAACTTCTTTGCACCAAAACGACCAATCTTTCTACCTCGTTTGTCTACACGATAATCTCACTCACATGAACGATAGCCGAATCAGGAGAATGAAGAGCTCGGGTTTCGGTGGAAGAAAATAATCCGCATGTGACACTTTTTTTTCAGTCTGTGATGCTGTGCTTGGATACAGCAAAAGCAAAACAATTATATATCCAGACATGAAACCAAACCAAAAAGCCAATTCAATTGTTTATAGATTTATGAATAATTTTATTTTCGGAACCAACCCTTCTCATGAATTACGACTAACAGGAATTGGTCCCTTCGAAAGTTTGTTCCAGCCGAGCGAGTCGGAATAATGGTGTCCTACTACTGTACTAAGGATTCATCCATTGAAGTGTCAGATTGTGTATGGGGCACACGATTCCAAAAATATTGGCTAAAAAAAAATCACACAACTGCGGTCTGACACGTTAGGCGGTTTAAGCTGCTGTTTCGGAAACCAGCTGAAGGCTTAATTCAACCTCGTGAAACCATTTCCTTTTCAAAAACGCAACGTTGTCAAAACGGGGTGAATATTTAATCTAAAGTCGATGTCGAATAAATGAACCGTTGCCAAATAGATGAATTTTGGTTGTTGTGTATTGTAGTTTTTTCTTACATGGCGACCGTATAAAAAATTGCAAAAGTTTACCGAATTTGAAGACTGTGATCGTAATAAAATCGAATTTTTCGTTTTGTTTCTAGTAACGTTAAAGTAAAAACCATCCATCATCAAGTGATATTTCATTTGAGCTCGTTCATCTTAAAACATTGTCGGTACAAAGAACGTGTACCTACCTAATTAATTTTCAGCGCCATGCTTACGGTTGCCCGCCCGCCTCAAAGTTTCTGGGACGATGAATTTAATTATGCTATAAATTTAGGCACCTCATGGTGCCGTTTGTAGATGATTCATTGTCCCATTTTTATCAAGGTTTAAAAACACTTGAACTTCCTCACGCAGCTGCCCATAATATCATTCCCGATATCCATTATCTCCTCATCGAAATCGGAACACATTTCACCATTTGCAATGCTCAGAAAGGAACCATCAATCTGTGCAACATATGTGATTTCCCATGCTCGGACAGGCATCCGGCTTCAATCATAAAAATGAAAATATAACAACTGGATTGCGAATGATTAATTATCCTTCCGTTGAAAAAAGGGTGAAACACGAATCGTGTTGGCAACAATTTAGCGAAAGGTTAATTGGACCATCACCAGCAAGGTGTGTGGGCCACCGAAGGAATGGGATCGGTGCCGCGAACGAAAATTTGCATGCTTTAATGACATGATACAGCGAGAAGTTTTGTCGGGCGTAATTGTTGGTTGTTCCGATATTTGAATCGAAAAACGAGAAAATTTCAATTTTTAGAGGTGCAATTATCATTTGAAACGAGAATCAGTCTCCGGGTAAAATTGAACAAAAAATTCATTTGGCATTTTTCGAACCATTGTAATAATTTATAGGTACTGCAGAATTTTTACAACAATAAAGAAATGTTATGAGAGCATTAAGCTCTTCATAATTGAATTGAAGGCAATTGAAATTCTGTTCACCCTTATTTTATTTCTGAGAATTTAAACGTTGTTCGTCCTATAGCTGTTACATAAATATGCCCACGTTTTAGATTGCGTTATGTAAGATACAATAAAATTATCAAATCAAATCAATCAATTAAACAATCAAACAATTCTGATGCCAAAATCTAGACATTTTTTTCCTTTCTTATTTTATGGCTCAAACCTATCGTTCCATAAAACCAGGTCTTGTGGATCAGAATCTAGACATATTTTTGAAGTTCTGAGGTATAATCTATCCATTCCTATTACTCTAAGTGTGTATGAGTGGTTACTTGGTCAAAACAAAATACATCACTGTTATATTAATCGCAATACAGCACACTTAAATTAATTTGAGAACTCTTAAGAAGGTCTAAATAATAGAATTTTCTGTTCAACTATACTGGTTTTCTGAATAATCGTCGCTATAGTGCTTCAGATTGATTTCTCTCTTCTTAAGCAAAACTTATTGGTAAATTTTCCAAAGAATATAAAAAAACAAATGTGATCCCAGATCTTTATTAGTGTGTTTAATTTATAGAAAAAATAAGCATGATCTTACGATCATTTTTGTCCCAAACAAGGCGTAAAAATAGTAAAACGCTTAGCTAGCATTTTTTACGGGAAAATGATGAGGCTAAGAAGGTTTAGGTTCGCGTCTTAGAAAAGGACAAAGATTACAATCTGGCTCAAGGTGAGTTCAGGATCAGGATCGAGATAAAGGTTTAGAATCAGTATAAAGATAAGAGATCATGATCAATATTTTAAGCGCCGATTTGCGCAGTAGTTTATTTTCCTCAATACTTATCTTATATATAAAAATGGAGGCGTTTTCTTTGTAACACCATCATGTATGAATGGTCGGTCGGAATAATGTGAAATTTGGTATCCGAAGGTTTTTCTGGTCAGAGATGGTTTGTATAATAGTTTCAAGAATCTCAATTTTTATGGAAGGGGGGTCTCCATACAAAATTATCTCTCTTCCACATCTCATATATAAAATTGGAGGCGTTTTCTTTGTAACACCATCACGTATTAATGGTCGGTAGGAATCAAGTGAAATTTGGTATCCGAGGGTGTTTTGTGTCAAAGATGGTTTGTATAAAAGTTTCATGAAATGAATTTGCGGCTTTATCGGTGAGGGTTAAAGAGTTGAAATGAAAGACGGATAGAAGAACAGAAGAAAATTCTAAGGTGGTGAAAAGAGCGAAGAGCATTTGAAATAGAAGCTTGACCACATGCTAAATTCTTTGTCCCGCATCAATTAACTGTATTGAAGAAGTAGTACCCAATAGAGAAGGCACTACATTTTTCGATACAGTTAATTATGGATGGTTCGACCGCCATGTGAGTGTGCACATGTGCCGAACGGACAAAAAATTTAGCATGTGGTTGCTCTGTTAAGTCTTCTATTGTGCGATATCGTTCCATCGATGGCTAGGTAGATTTCTTATTTTCGTTTTGTGCGGATGTTCCAACTGAATTGAGTTGTCGCATACGGTCAACGGTCAGAAATCTTGGCCTAACTATTTTCGATTATCGGAACGATGTTTTGTAATTGATTTTTATAGCCGAATTATTTTTATTATTTTAAGAGGAGAAATCACCGTGAATTTGTTTTATGAAATGAATTTGCGGCTTTATCGGTGAGGGTTAAAGAGTTGAAATGAAAGACGGATAGAAGAACAGAAGAAAATTCTAAGGTGGTCAAATGCTCTTCGCTCTTTTCACCACCTTAGAATTTTCTTCTGTTCTTCTATCCGTCTTTCATTTCAACTCTTTAACCCTCACCGATAAAGCCGCAAATTCATTTCATAAAACAAATTCACGGTGATTTCTCCTCTTAAAATAATAGTTTCAAGAATCTCACTTTTTATGGAAGGGGTCTCCATACAAAATTATCTCTTCTTCACATCTTATATATAAAAATGGAGGCGTTTTCTTTGTAACACCATCATGTATGAATAATCGCTCGGAATCAAATGAAATTTGGTATCCGAGGGTGTTTTGGGTCAAAGATGGTTTGTATAATAGTTTCAAGAATCTCACTTTTTATGAAAGAGGGGACTCCATACAAAATGATCTCTTTTCCACATCTTACATAGAAAAATAGAGGCATTTTCTTTGTAACACCATCAATGGTCAATAACTTTTATAAATATAGATCAATAACTTTTATAAATATAGATCATGCAATATAGTCCATAGAATAGTAACTAGAGGAAATTGCCGAAAACATAGATTTTTTTTCCGGCAACCTTGCTTGAAATATGTGTTTTTTCTAGAGGATTCGAATGAAAGCTGTTTGAGCCACCGCACGCATCAGAAAATGAAATTATGGCCGTTTTACCCTCAAATTTTCAACATTTTAAACGTAGTACAGAAAAAAAGCTTTTTGGGATTGTAAGATTTTTTAGCAAATCAGGTTGATTTAGTGTGTTTTTTTTTGAGAAATCAAATGAAGGCTATTTGAGCCGCACGCATCGAAAAATGGAGTTGTGGCTGTTTTAACCTCAATTCCTCTACATTTTTTAAATATTTCAGAAAACGCACGTTCTGACTTCTAAATTTTGAACCAATTGAGACTTATCTTGTGTAATTTTTTCCGAGGAATCGAATGAATGCTATTGAGGCCACGTATCGGAATATGGAGTTATGGCTGATATTATCCTAGATTAACCTATATATTTTCAATAAATTATGGAAACAGTAAGTTCGGATTTGATATTTTGAACCAAATGAGACCTATCTTGCGTGATTTTTTTGAGGAATCGAACGAAGGCTTCTTGAGCCACCTGCACGCATTGGGGAATGGCGTTATGGCGTTCATGAAATATTTCAGAATAAGAATGCTCGGACTTTAAAATTTCGAACCAAATAAGACTAATCATTTGTGATTTTTTGTTAAAAAATCGAATAAAGGCTATTTGAGCCACCGCATGCATCGTTAAATTGAGCTATGACTATTTTAGCCTCAATTCCCCTACATTTTTAATACAATTAATAAACAGCATTTTCGGACTTCATCTTATCTTGTGTCGATTTTTCCGATGAATCGAATGAAGGATATTTGAACCACCGCACGCATCAGAGAATTGAGTTATGGCCATTTTTACCCTAAATTCTCCTACTTTTTTGAAATATTTAAACCATAACTACATTTTTCGAAGCTTGCGATGGCTCAAACAGCCTTCATTCGATTCCTTGGAAAAAAAATCTTACAACAAATACCTAAATTGAAAAATGTTGGGAAATTGAGGGTAAATCAGCAATAACTCCAGTTTGCGATGGGTGTTGTCGCTGAAATAGCCTGCGTTCCTTTTTCTCGAAAAAAACACACAAGATAAATCTCATTTGGTTCAAAATTTTCCGGCCTGAACAAGTTTTTCCTGAATTAATTGAAAAATGATGGGGTGTGCTCCAGATTTCGATGCGTGTGGTGGCTGAAACAGCCTTCGCTTGATTTCTCGAAAAAAAAATTACATAGGTCTTATTTAGTTCAGAATTTTCAAGCCAGAACTTGGTTTTTCTGTATTTATTGAAAAATTCTGGGGAATAGTGGGTGAAAACTGCCATATCTAACTTTTTCAATGCGGTGTAGCTCAAATAGCCTCCATTCGATTTCTCGAAAAAACCACACACTCAGGCAAATTCTTATTACAATTTCCATAAGATGCTTCTTATGAACCGCTGTTTAGAGTGTAAAATTGTTTTTCATAAGAGTCTTATAAAATTATTCTTATTCTCATATGAAGTTCTGATGAAAAATAGATGAAACGGCACTGTGAAAAAATGATGAACACATTCATTCCATCAGTCATGTATTTCATCGTCATCGGAAGCACTCACCATTTAAAAAGTTACTAGGCTGTATTTAGTAACTTTGATGTGATTTTATTCTTCTAAATGATAAGAATGAATTGAAATTTATTTTTCGTTGGAAATATTTGTAAACTTAATAGGTAAATTTTATGTTTTATTTACCTTTCAGCTTGATTACCAGCAGAAAGTCAAAGGTCCGAGGTGCACCAAAGCTTTTTTATGGCACCGGATGTTGAAAGCCAGCTGATTGTCACCATGATGTTTTTCATACGACTTAAGCAGAGAATAAAATGAAATGAAAAATAATATCTTATGAAAAGCAACAACCCCTTATTGAAACCGTTTGTTCATCCTTTGAGTTCATTCTATCATAAGACAATCTTATGAGTTTCATTATTTTTTCTCATGGCACCACTTCATGAGAGAATCTTATGGCCTAAATTATAGGATTTTTCTGAGTGCACTAGATATGTCCCATTTTCTTCAAAATTTTCCAGTCCGAACTAGCTTTGTCTTAACTATATTAAAAATGTTGGGAAATTGATGGTAAAACGACCATAACTTCAAATGATTATTTACAAAAACCTTGGCAGAAATTGCGCGATATCTGGGCACATCTGAACAAAGTTTAAGCATTAATTTTAAAAAATCAGTAGAAAAATAAAAGAAAATTACATGGAATTTTAATTTAACACCGAAGCACTGCAGCAGCACAACTGAAGCTCTATTGGATATTTGGCCGGCTGAATATGTTGTCCGAAGATTAACCTAATTTAAATTTGCCTGCACTCCTAATAATTTTGCTCTTAGTGTTTAATTGTATGGACTTAATTTCATCTTTTAAAAATATGCTGTTGAAAATATTTGACATTAAAACGTTAAAATGTATTTATAAATATTCGGATAGGTATTCGTATCATCGAACAGTGAAAAATTCATTATGCGGTAGTCGTATAGCACTATTTGGTACAGCTCTACTTAAACCCGTGTTTATCTGGACATTGAAACAAGATTCATTTGTTTTTGATTAATTTTAAAAGCTCCTGTTCTTTGCAGCGAATTAAGCCGGATTCCATAGGATCGATTTGAAGAGCTTTCGTAAGTGAACTCTCTCCCTCTAGTCGGTTGGTGTCGGTCTACCGTAGACCATGGGCGGCCATAGATAGAGGCACTTGTTGTTGACCCTATTCCATTAGGCTGATGTGTAACCAGCTTTAATGAATTGCAAACATTCTTGTGCGATGCCACCCACCACCCTTTATCGATAAAGAGAGCTCTTCGGCGGGCAGTGCTAGTGGCCACCCCGTGAGAAAGGGGTTGCGAAATTCCGGAAGTTGTACAGATAGACTTACCTCATTCAGTGCGTTCCACACGTAACAGGCGGCTATCGGTGATAATGGTTTATAGTGATTACCGAACGTGTACATGTACAGAAGTCCTGGGGCCGGAAAGAGCAGGGTAAACATGTCGCAAAGTGCCATCGCTGCAATGCCGGAAATGAGAAGAAGAAGCAGAAGGAAAACAAGAAAGAGACATGAATTACACACACTCGATATTGTTAATTAACAAAAAAAACGTAACTCAAAAAAAAACAATCGCCTGCGGTTTCTTATTCTTCTTGCTGGTGTTATCTAACGAACGTTTGTCATTCGAGTGGAAAAAATTGAGCCAGACGACTATTGTGCATTTTTCCGAGAAAAAAAGTATAGAAAAGATTGAATCCCCCCGTGACTGGTAAGTTGAACGTGTATTTCTACTTGCATGGAACCGGGCTGCAATGCAATGTACCTATGCGTCGTAAGAAGAGAAAAAAAAATCATAGAAAAAGGGATGCTGAGCTTTCAGCTTTTGGCGCGTACACCAGTTATGGTCCGGCAGCTGTTTTCCCGTATCATTTGTTACGGTTGACCTAGATCATTGTTCATACGACACGACGATGTGCACAAACATGGAAGCTGGTTCTTGTACTTGAATGCATGTAGGTGTAGGTGTGTATTTGATGCGTGTGCTTTGGACAGACACATCCATAGGGACTTCTAATCGGAAAATCTTCTTAGCATTTAGTAGAATTTTAGGAAGAGAAAGAAAGAACAAAAAACCGATGCCTCAATTCCATCCCTTAAGGTAACAGTGAAGCTCCGAAGGTAAAGGAAATCTAAATTTCTAATGAGAAAACTTTTTGACCTGCTATACATAGATTGGTTGGATTGTGTGGGTTATCCGGAGGCTTCTGAATGGAAACTATTGGCGCGCGTGTGTGTGCGATTGAAGGTTCTGTCAGTGAAGTTTTCCGGAACGCCTAATTCGTTCGAACTTTTTTGGCTGCTTTGAAAAGTTTTTTTTTCGATCAATTTGCATTTCGCAACCAGGGCAAGCTACATGGAAATGTTTAAAATTGTGCATTGCATGAATCTAGAGACAAGCCTCCGTTGTAGTGCAGGTGGAACGAATCTCGTTTTTTTTCTCAAAGTTTAAATAACGATTTTTGAGCTTCGGGCTTGAAAAAAAAAGTTTGGATTCTCAATTTGAATTCTGATTTATGGTTCTTTCTTTTTCACAATTTTCACTCTGACTTAGGATACACTCATTATATAAAAGTATCTTTACTCAACATGTTATGGGAGAATGTAGGGAATATGAAACTGAAAGATGAACTAGCGGTATTGGATACAACGTGGAAGCACAATTAAACCCAGCAAATGAAGAAAACCTTATAAAATGTATGAACAGTGCAAGTTTAATTCTAAAAATTTAACTTTAACTTTAAATTTTAACTGTTGAAATGGACGAATGACAGCCACTGTGAAAATCCTCTCTAAATAAATCAAATAAGAATTAGTATCTTTACTAGTAAAAACTTTCATGCAACTATTAGTTCTCAAGTACTACATCTCCACGCCATTTATCAACATCTTTGTCATAGCCAAGTTTTTTTTCGCGAATCAATCGTTTATATTACTGGATAATATATGACAACACGTTACTCTGGTGTGATTATGTCTTTTTTTCCTGGGAGTCACATCGACAAAGAATCGGAAACATCTAAATGCCCAAACTCAAAACTCTTTATTAAAATCTTTGTTTTGCTTGCCAGAAAATCTCATAAAATTCTGTAGACATCACAGCAAACTTCAAACAAATTTATCAAAATCTAAAAAGTTGTATGATTATTTTGAATATTAAGAAATTCTTTTTGAGTCGAAATTCTGAAGTTGCTATGCAGAGTTTCAATACTCATTAAGACAATATTTCCTTCTTCTGGCAAACCAATTGTTAAGTTAGGGCAAGTTTATCCATGTTGGAAAAAAGTGGTAGGATTTTTGACAGCTGTAGCGCAGATAAGAATTTTTCTATCGTGAAAAATAGACCGAAAATGTTGGCCGTCTACCGGTGTGATAGAAAACTAAGCACGGAAAATAATAAAAAGGTAAAATTTACCGAGATAAACAGATGAATGCTCGTGAAATACAAAAAGAAAACTTTACAGGTGAAACTCACCTCACAACGAGGTAAAGTTTACCTGAATTGAACTGACAAAAAAGATAGAATTCATCTAGAAAAAAGGTAACGCTGAGGTTTACCTGAATTGAACAAAATAAAAAGGTACGAGGAAAAAGGTAAATCTAAAAAAGGTACTGTCTACCTCCTCGAGGTAAAACTTACCTTGTAGCGAGGTGAAACTTACCTCGTAACGATCGAGCTTAACAAATCTTTACAATTCACCTAGCAAAAAGATAATAATAAATATCGCAATATCGAGAAGTTATACAGCTATCTGGAATCTCTGCGCCTCAGAAAAGCAACACGCAAATGGCTAGGGTATCAAAAAATGAGCTGTAAGTTTTAAAGAGTTGATTTTTTAATTTTAAATTCATAGCAATTAAACCTACCTAACCTAAGGGTCCAGCGCCGATTGACCGGCGCATAGGGCTGAGATAAAAGATCTCCACTGCTGGCGATCCGGAGCCAGCGTCTTCACTTGCTGCCAGCCGAGGTTCTCGTCAACTGTGCGGATTTCAGCGGCCTTGCCTTGGGCCTGCCTCTTCTTCGATGCCCATCTGGATTCCAGTCAAGCGCCTCTCTGCAAATCTCGTTTTCATCTCTTCGCAGCGTGTGCCCAATCCATCTCCACTTACGTTCCCGAATCTCGATTTCTAGCGCCTTTTGATGACACCGGCGATGAAGTTCAACGTTTGAGATCCAGTTGCCAGGCCACCAAGCGCGGATGATGTTCCGCAGGCAGCGATTCACAAAAACTTGCAGTTTTCGCGTCGTCACCGCATATGTGCACCAAGTTTCACACCCGTACAGCAATACGGATTTGACGTTTGAGTTGAAGATTCGGATCTTAGATCGTAGAGAGATCTGGCGTGACCGCCAGATGTTTCGGAGACTCGCAAACGCAAATCGGGCTTTTCTGATCCGGGTCTCGATGTCCTTCTTGGTCCCACCATCAGGCGTAATCTGGCTACCAAGATACTGGAAGCACTCCACTGTCTCAACCTGTTGTCCAGCTACCACGAAATTGGAACGATTTTCTGTATTGATTTCCATCGACTTGGTCTTTCCGACATTGATTTTGAGACCTGCTGCCTTGGAGCTTTCGGTGAGGTCGTCGAGTTTGCTCTGCATGTCTTGTTGTGTTTGGGCGAGCAAAACAATATCGTCTGCCAGGTCAAGGTCGTTAAGTTGCTCCATGGTTGAAGGATTCCACGGCAATCCTCGGTTTGGTCTACAGTCAATCGATCCAGTCAAGATCTCATCCATTACGATGAGAAAAAGCAGCGGTGACAAAATACATCCTTGTCTCACTCCAGCAGTTACCGGGATTGGTTCGGACAAGACACCGTCGTGCAAGACCTTGCACGAAAATGCCTCGTACTGTGCTTCGATGAGATGGACTAGTTTCTCTGGGACCCCTCGTCGTCTAAGAGCAGCCCAGATGTTTTCGTGGTTCAGTCGGTCAAATGCTTTTTCGAAATCAACGAACACCAGCAGAAGAGAGTCCTGGAATTCGTTGATTTGTTCCAGTATTATTCGTAGCGTTGTGATGTGGTCCACACATGATCGTCCGGATCGGAATCCAGCTTGTTGCCGTCGGAGTGTAGCGTCGATTTTCTCCTGGATCCTGTTCAGGATCACTTTGCAGAGTACTTTGAGGGTTGTACAGATCAAAGTTATGCCACGCCAGTTACCGCACTCTGTTAGGTCTCCTTTCTTTGGGACCTTTACGAGGATACCCTGCATCCAGTCGGCCGGGAATGTTGCAGTATCCCAAATGTCAGCGAATAGACGGTGCAACATTTGTGCTGACAAGGCAGGGTCGGCTTTGAGCATTTCAGCAGGAATGCAATCGATTCCAGGCGCTTTGTTGGATTTCATGTCCTTGATTGCCGCTTCTATTTCAGCCAGCGAGGGCGCTTCCGAGTTGACGCCATTAATGCGACTTACTGTGGGCGCCTCGAGCTGCGGGTTCTGTTGGCCATTGCTATTTGTAACTCGAAAAAGTTGATCAAAATGCTCAGTCCAACGCTTGAGCTGATCTGTTCGATCTGTCAGCAGCTGACCTGCTCGGTTTTTCAGCGGCATTCTTGCATTAGTCCTTGCACCACTAAGGCGGCGAGAAATATCATATAATAATCGGATATCTCCAATGGCGGCGGCTCTTTCTCCCTCTTCGGCTAGGGAGTTTGTCCAGGCTCTCTTGTCTCGTCTACAAGCTCGTTTAACTGCCTTTTCCAGCTCCGCATATCGTAAGCGGGCGGCTGCTTTGGCTGACCCGGTACATGCCTGCTCAATTCCGACTTTCGCCTTTCTCCGATCATCGATCATCCTCCAGGTTTCATCCGACATCCATTCACTTCGTCTTCCACAAACTTTACCGAGAGTACCATGGCTCGTCGTGATAAAGGCATTCTTGATTCCACACCACTGTTCTTCGACTGTTCCGTCTGTCGGCAGCTCCGAGGCTCGGGATTCTAGCTGTTCAACGTATGCCCTTTTCACCTCTGGATTCTCCAACCGGCGGACGTCGTATCGACACCCGACTTTCTCCTCGCGCCGTTGGACACGCGCAACTCTCAGTCGTATCTCGCCAAGGACGAGGTGATGGTCAGATGCAATGTCTGCGCTTCGTTTGTTGCGGACATCAAGAAGGCTCCTTCTCCATTTTCGGCTGATGCAGATGTGGTCAATTTGATTTTCTGTTCGGCCATCTCGGGATACCCAAGTGACCTTATGTGCTGGTCGATGGGGGAAGAGCGATCCACCGATCACCATGTTGTTGTTGCCACAAAATTCTACAAACAGCTCTCCGTTTTCGCTCATCTGTCCTAGGCCATGGCGCCCCATGATGCGCTCAAAGTCCTGATTATCGGAGCCAATCTTTGCGTTGAAGTCGCCTAAGTGGATTTGAATGTCACCCTTCGGAATTCTCTCAACCACGCTGTTCAATTGACTGTAAAACTGCTCTTTCTCCTGCAAATCGGCAACGTCAGTTGGCGCATAACACTGGATCATTGTAAGGTTTCTAACCCGTGTTCTGAATCTGGCTACGATTATTCTTTCGTTTATCGGTTCCCATCTTATGAGGGCTGCATGGGCCTGCGGGCTTAACAGGAAACCAACTCCTCGTTCCCGAGTAGCATGTTCTCCTCGTACGCCAGAGTAAAGCAGTACTTGCCCGGACTGTGTCTTGTGTTCTCCAGTGTTAGGCCAACGGACTTCGCTCAGTCCCAATATCTCTAGCTTGAGGCGGCTAGCTTCTCTAGCAAGTTGAGCCAGCTTTCCTGGCTGGGCAAGGGTCAAAACATTCCAAGTTCCAATTCTAGTCCGTGTTTTCATGCTAAAAGTCGTTGCCAAAGTTCCAATTCGGTTATTTCTTCTCCCAGTAGCAATTAAAGTGATAAATTTATCATTTCAATATTGAAAATCATTTTCTATTTAAATCATGAAACTGCTCAATTACAATTTGTTTCTTAACCGAGGTTCGAACATAAGAAAGGTGGCGCCGCCGAAGCGTTTCACGTACAATAGGACTGTTTTGCAACGCCGAATCTATCACTCGGTTCGGTGTTGCAAAATATCCTGTTTTTGTATCACCCTCAGCCAAAAATTGTTGTCCTATAGAAATTTTGCAGCGCAAAACTGATGGAATATTAGGAACATCATCCATCCAAACATTAATTTTTATGATTTTAGCTAGTAGAGTTTCAACAGTATTTTTTACCCCTAAATGTATGAAGCACCGTTATGCTTTTTCTTTAAAATTATTTTTTACGAAAAAATGTTAAATTTAATTTGAACAAAATAAAAAAATTACTGCAATTGGTGTTTTAAGTGTTATGACATCACAAATATATCAAAATCTTTGAGTTTTCAAACGTTTACACTTGATTTTTTCGTTAAAAACAAACTTTGTTGCAACTTACCCCTTTTTCTTAGTAGGGTGAAAATCGCATGTTTTGTAAATTTTAAAATATCTTGAAAAACCAATACTTTTTTGCTATTTTTTGTTCTAATTCTACGGTTAAACAGCTTTAAAATGAGAAGTCAAAACGCCAAAATAAAAAATATATATTTTGGATATTTTTTCAAAACATCGAATATCTTTTCTGAGAAAAAAGTTAGGTTGAGGTTTGTTAAACATGAAATATATTGCAAGAATGAAACCATATTTCAAATCCAAAGATATATTTTTTAGAACTTTCAGTACATCTCTGGCGATTTTTGAATGAAAAGTTTTGTTATCCCATACAAATTTCCATACAAAATTAAAACTCGTGCGTTAGTTCAGGACTGAATGCATGCATCGCTTCAAAAATTTATACTGCTATTTGTTGCAATAACAAGAACCAAAAAAAAGTAATAGGAAATGTAAAAATGTATAAATTTGAAGTTTTCATCCGAAGTTTGCAGTGGTCTTGTGGTCATACTCGATGCTTGATTTGATAGTTGTTGGTATTTTTAGTACAGTATTTTACTTTTGAATATTGATTATTTTTTCTCTTTTTCCTTATACGGTTACTTACTTTTGGCCCATTATGGTAAAAAATAAAAACAGTTGTTAATGATCCAGTGGAAAAAGTAAAGGTTATACCAACTCCAAAAAAAATCCAACAATCATAGTATTGTTAATTTACGACCAATTTGCTTACTGAGTTCGGTTTAAAAAATATTCAAAAAATTAGGAAAGAGCCTAATTTCAGGCTTTATCAATCAACATAACCTACTATAAGTAGTGTTCAATCGGGATTTAGAGCTAATCACGGAATCTACCCTAATCAAGTCCATAAGGGGAGAATGAGGATACTTGATCCCTGGGGATACTTGATTCCTTCGCTATATCTCGAAACAGGAATGTCTTACAAATATCAAATGATGTAGGAAAATGTGCAAATAGAATAAATTAAAAATGCTTTTATCTCAACAAATATTAAAAATTATATTTTTCGAGTTATTTAACTTTTTTTCAAAAATTTAACAGAATGTGATTTGAAGATCTTTTTTAATGATTGTAAAATGTTTCTCACATGAAAAAAATATAATAAACATATTTTTTCCAATATGTCAATCGTGAAATTACTAGTATCTCTCAATTCACTTAATTATTCACAGTAATTATCTGTTAAAAAGAGAATAAAATACTGTATTTATCTAAAAATTTGAAAATTGCACCTTAAAGTATGCAATGCCTATAGGGTAGTAACTTTTAAATTTCTCTTTACCTGATACTTACAAACTGTGAAATGAGAACTAATATAGCTAAACATAGTCAACGGACCTTTTATCTTCGGATTTTACTAGATTTTTGCCTTTGGTCAGGGCACCCTGAATTAAGGATCAAGTCTCCTTTAGTGAAGGATCAAGTCGCCTGTAACTTATAAAATACCACTTTTTTTTGTCTCACGAAAATGCTTCTAGTTAATCTATGAGTTCATGTATCTTTCTAATTTTTTAAGCATATAAACTTGAAATTTAACGCTGTCAGAAAATGCAAGTTGCAAATTTTCAAAAAAAAAAAAAAAATTAAATAAAATGATGAAAATAAGAAAAGGGGATTAAGTATCCCCATTCTCCTTTAATGACATTGCCTAGACCCTTGATAATAAAGGACTAGTCACTCTTCTACTCATAGACTTTGTCTATAACTTGTTGAAAAACTGATATTGATTTTTTCTTTTTCTGGACCTGCAGCAGAAATGATAAAATCATACCTTCGGAGACGTTCTCAGGCAGTTTATATAAATGATTTTTTTTCGAGTTTGACACCTATTGAATCAATTCTGGGTCCGATTCTTTTTCCCATTTTTATTAAAGACTTATTACCTTCAGTCTTAAAAAACTGTAGCATTCAGATTATAGCAGATGATGTGCAAATCTATTTCTGTTCTGAAAAATCGCCGCCAACGAACGTTGTTAGTGACAAAATAAACCATGACTTACGAAAAATTGATAAATGGTTCCTTTTGAACCTTTTGCCTATTAACCCACTTAAAATTAAAGCATTAGGTATTATTTAGCAGATCAAATGGGATTATCGAAGCTCTATTACTATTCTTGACAAATTTGGAAATTGCTTTTACAGATCATGCTGAAAACCTTGGTGTAATTTTCGACCGTGTATTGTCATGGAGCAGGCAGGTTAATAGACAATGTGGCAAAATCTATGGTTTATTGATAAGGTAGAACCTTACTACAAGACATCTTGACCTTGACATTATTAAAACTATTCAAAACCTATATAGGGTAACGGACTTATTTTGAACCAGGTACATATTTTGGACCACCTTGTAGCTTTTTGTCAATATTTCTCTCATAAATCATGTTATTCATAAAAATTTGGAACAAATATAGCTAAAGCTACTTCTTATGATTCTTATCACATTTAAAATTTTATTTAAGTAAGCTGTTAACGGAGAGAAAATTGAAAATAAAGTTTTGATTTTTCACAGCAGGATCGAATCAGGCCCATTTCAGGAGGACGTGCCATTATTGGAGTCAATTTTCAAGGGGTTTGCTGCACAGCTGTGATGAATTTTACAAATACAAACATGTTCACAACTATGATAAAACACGTGAAAACTATTTGGCAAGCTCGAAAAAGCAAAATAATTAGTTTTAATAGCAATTTGACCCATGTCGAAAATAGGTCCTACTTTATTCCTTAGGGACTTATTTTAAACCACTCAACATAACCTGGGTATTAAACTTGCTGTTAAATGTTCATGAACGTAATAAGATGTTTGTACGACGATATGAAAGAATTATGCACAATATTTGCACAACTCGCCAAAGCTCAAACTCGCCATTAGACGAGGTTCACTTTCTGAATTGTTTGATTTATTGATGGATATATAGGCTGAGCCCGTCATCCCGATATCTTGAAAATTATCTTATATATAGTTGCCTCCTTAAATATAACACATACTGATTTTTTACTGTTTACTGCATATTAAATCTATAACATTATTAATGCTGTTGACTTCTCTCATAAATCGGAATGCTGGCTCGTTGCGACTGTAGTTTGTTCTTCGATTTTCAAGAGCGTAACGTCTACGCCTTCTAAGAGCCAAGGTACTGGAATTAGCCGTCAATCGGGAACTCAAAAAGGTCGAATTCACGATACCTCGATCTATTTCTAAGAAGAATAAAAAAATCGTTGATGCAGTGCCGGTGCTCTAACAAATCCAGATCCAACAAGTGACACAGACTTGTATACTCTGGCATGTCGTCTGCCCAACCAAGATTCCGGACTGCGAATTTCACGAATCGCTTCTGGACGGCTTCCAATCGATTTATATGCACATGGTACATTGGTCTCCAAACTATGCTCACAAAGTCGAATTTCGATCTTACCATGCTAACGTACAGGCTTTTTATTGTGTAGGGGTCTCCCAGCTCTCCAGCAAACCGCCTCACCACTCTAAAAACTGCAAGTCCGTCTGATACTAGGTTATTTATGTGGTCCTTGAAAGTCAATCCGGAATCCAGTTTAACGCCCAAATCTTGTACGCTGAAAACTCTGCTTATGTCTTCTCCGCCTACAGAGTAAGTATGCTGAATCGGCGTGAAGCTCCTCGTTTAATCGGCATAAAACCAAGCCAATCATAGTTTTAACTTACTTTTTGTGCACTATGCTTTGAATAACGTTAATCTAACAATCTACATCAATGGCAACTGTTTGATAAGCAGTTGTTAAAAGCTACAGCTTAAAGAAGCCTCAAAACATGAAAACTTGGACTTGCACCAATTTTTTAATAAGACATTGTTTTTTTTTATGTTTCATGAAAAATTATTGAAAGTTTAGTCTAAAAGTTTCAATCATTTAGGATTGTCAGAAAAATGAGTGCATCCAAGAATGATTTTCGAGGAAAAAAACTTGGGTAGGTAGAAGAAACGAAATATAAAACCCGTCTAAAGGAGGGGTTTTTCAGCAATTTAAAAAAATTGTTGGAAAATTACTTCAACGATAAATTTTATTCCTGGAACAAAGTTTATATCAAACTCAAAACTGAATTTTTGTGAAAAAAAATCTGGCTTTTAATGGATAAAAAGATAGCATAAATCTCACACATTTTTATCTTTAGAATCTATCTACAGAACTGACGCCAAACCAAATCCACTAAGGTTTTGGAAGTCAAAATGCATCAATTGATGTCGCGAAGTTCATGATGTCAGGCTTTCTCAACTTATTTTTGAGTCGCCTGAAGGAGATTTGCGTTCTGAAAATTAAGCTTAAAGATAAGCCAAATGGCCAGTATTGAACACTGCAGAACAAATTTCGTCGAATTTCAGTGTACTGTCAGAATTTTCAAAACATTTGAAACACACTATATAACAGGAATTTTACTGTTTTTACTTTATTTTTATCGAACAAACAAAACTTGACTAGTCTATAACAATTAGAATAGACAAAATTATCTGAATAATTCGCATAATTGCGCATCAATCGCTGTCGAAATATCGCAAAATAAAAAAAAACATATCTAGTTTAAGGGTGGTCCAAAATAGGTCCAAAGGGTGGTCCAAAATACTGACCAGTGTAATGATTGAAGAAACGTGTTTTTAGGCCTCAATCTTGTTACATTGCAACAAACGACGATATTTTTCGACAAGCGTTTCCCACCTCCAAAAAAATTCTAATCGGTTGTCCGTCCGATAATTTTTATTAATATAGATCTTGCGTTGTAATCCACAGAATACTTATGTACTAGTTGGGGCCCAGATTATGTAAAAAGCTTATTTGTTCCTGTGGAAAACCCAAGAATTATCAATTTTGTTATCCCACCGCATGTTTCTGTCTATTATAACAATTCGTTCCTCGTAAGAGGCATCTCGATTTGAAAAAATCTTCCTACCCAATTGAAGTCCATAAAAACAAAATCTGAGTTCAAGAAAGCTTCACTAATAACATTTGCATAAATAATGAAACAATCGGGTATAAATAGTTGAGTCGATCTGAAAGTCATCAGAAACTTTTCATAATCGTTAGGTAGTCCGGAATACCGGCAGAAAATTTGTAAAACTTTACATTTTATAAATTTAAAACTAGTTTTTAGTTGATTGAAGCATTCTTCCATAATTAAATCATACAGTGACACGAAAACATTAATTTTACAACAGTTCACAAGAAACCATGGTGTCGGGTATGATAAATCCTACGGAAATCATACTTTGATAAAACTGCGGTGAATCCGTGCACCCACGGTGGATGATCATCATACATAATAATTGATATTAAAAAAATGTGATCAGAAAATTTTAGATCAAAGTAAAGCACATTTAATTTGAATTGAATCATCATAATAATTGGACTGCTGTCACGAATTGTACAACACCTGAAGGTGTGCTGTAACTGCCAAGCAAAACAACATTCATTTCGCGATGTTCTCGTTTTAATAACCGTTGTTGAAAGAGCAAAACGATCAACGTCAATGACATCTTTTTGTCCCTAACCGAAACCTACGACAGGAACTGCAACAACAAAAAAGTAGGTATAATTCCATGAGCTGGAAGAAAAATCCGTCAAATACACGTACTCGGGATTGGTCAACGTTGTGGGACTGATGAGGGAACAAGGACAGCTGAATGAGCAAAAAAAAAACAGAACACAAAACCTAAAACGACACGTTGATAATGCGAAGCTGAAAGCAAACAAATTAATAGCTCAACCAGCAGAACACAAAATTTACTCGGCGTCCTCTTTTTGGAGGCCCCGGGAAATATGCCAACTGGCTTAACACAGGAAAAGTCGGAAAAGTATTTTTACAAACACCATAAAAGGGTTGAAAAAAAAAATGCAAACGACATTCGGTGGGTATTTTCCGGGGCGATATTTTATTATTCAATTAGATTAACTGCAGGGAGCCCTCGAGCTCGAACTGGAAAGTCCATTGGGTGTGTTATGTTTTCGTAAGGTCTCACCTTGCTTTTTGCTATGGCTCTGGTACTAAATTGAGGTGTAATTAAACCCGTTTCCATATGATTAGTAGGTACCTGCCTTCTATTGGGTTGACTTTACTCAGTCAACCGAAATGACTTTAATTTGGCATTGCATGCTTGGAATGATAAAAATGAATAAAGCGTTTTCGGTTTTTTTATTCAAAGATTATCGAAAAGCTTTATTTTTCAGAGAGCATTCACGTTACTCTAAGTTTCGCAAAAATCCTTTTAAAAGTAAAAGTCTGTTTGTTGTTAGTTCGGAATTGTTTGACTCGATTTTTTTCCGAATAATATCGGTGGTTATGTGTTTGAATTTTCCATTCCGATGTTGTAGGTGGACTGTAAGCTATGATTGATCAGGCAATTCTTCACCTACATAGAACGGGTATCAAAAGCTCCGAATAGAGAAAAATATTTATTCGTTATCGTCGATGTATCATCGAAATTTCCCGCAGGATTTGTCTTATTGATACAGGTTAGATAGGGAAATAAGATTTGGTTGTTGTTTTTCTTCCTCCTCTACGGGAAGCATCACGTTCCATTTTTTCGGGTATAAGCAATAAGATATCACTTGTGCCGATTCATGCAACCACCACATAAGCAAACACTCCTTCTCGTTTGCAGCATCCCAAAGGAAGCGCGACTCGTTAAGCAGGATATGTATACGTCATACTCGCAACAAGCGAACTTCAGTTCATTAATCATCAATCTCCGCTCACGAAACAAGCCGGGCTTTGCTCATTTTCTGTTCCGTCGCCTCAGGGGGGCCCAAAAAAAGTAGCTGACTGAGCGCGTGCAGATAAATAAAAGTTGAACAATGACGCTTATCCGGATCCGGCCAACAGGCATCATCAGCATAACCATGAATGAGAAAGAAGAAGCAAGATCAGTGAGGATGCCCGGAATCAGAACTTTCCGCACGACAAGTAATGGATCAAACGGTGTCACGTGTTTATCCAGCCGTGAATCCAAAAAGCAATTGTTCAGGTGTTGATGCTCTGAGATTGGTGAGTTACCTATCCATTTTTTTTCGCCGCCTTGACACATTCGAAAGCTTTGAATAACGACCTATCTGAAGATGTCGCATCATCGGAAGATTTTTCTGGCATGGTATGCAGATGTGAAGCAATTTTTAATAAAGTAAAGATTCGTTTTATCGTTTGTGTTGGCAAATATTGGTTCTGCTCGATATTTCTTATCTCGTTTATTTACAACTGAACGAACGAATTATTACTGGGATTCAAAATTGATTGAATTTCTGAAGAAGATTGATTATGCATTGTTGCATTTGAAATCGTTATGGGATTTGCAGTATGATTTTGCATCACAACTTAAGCTTCCTGTAGTCAAAGTTTACCATTTAAATCCAAATAATCAAAAACTGCAATTCGATGCATTGCTTTTCTCGACACGTGGTGCACCTGATAAAAATGACAAAAATGAGAAAAAAAAATTGTTAATACATACTGACAAAAAATTACAAAAATTACAAAAATTACAAAAATTACAAAAATTACAAAAATTACAAAAATTACAAAAATTACAAAAATTACAAAAATTACAAAAATTACAAAAATTACAAAAATTACAAAAATTACAAAAATTACAAAAATTACAAAAATTACAAAAATTACAAAAATTACAAAAATTACAAAAATTACAAAAATTACAAAAATTACAAAAATTACAAAAATTACAAAAATTACAAAAATTACAAAAATTACAAAAATTACAAAAATTACAAAAATTACAAAAATTACAAAAATTACAAAAATTACAAAAATTACAAAAATTACAAAAATTACAAAAATTACAAAAATTACAAAAATTACAAAAATTACAAAAATTACAAAAATTACAAAAATCACAAAAATTACAAAAATTACAAAAATTACAAAAATTACAAAAATTACAAAAATTACAAAAATTACAAAAATTACAAAAATTACAAAAATTACAAAAATTACAAAAATTACAAAAATTACAAAAATTACAAAAATTACAAAAATTACAAAAATTACAAAAATTACAAAAATTACAAAAATTACAAAAATTACAAAAATCACAAAAATTACAAAAATTACAAAAATTACAAAAATTACAAAAATTACAAAAATTACAAAAATTACAAAAATTACAAAAATTACAAAAATTACAAAAATTACAAAAATTACAAAAATTACAAAAATTACAAAAATTACAAAAATTACAAAAATTACAAAAATTACAAAAATTACAAAAATTACAAAAATTACAAAAATTACAAAAATTACAAAAATTACAAAAATTACAAAAATTACAAAAATTACAAAAATTACAAAAATTACAAAAATTACAAAAATCACAAAAATTACAAAAATTACAAAAATTACAAAAATTACAAAAATTACAAAAATTACAAAAATTACAAAAATTACAAAAATTACAAAAATTACAAAAATTACAAAAATGACAAAAATTACAAAAATAACAAAAATTACAAAAATTACAAAAATTACAAAAATTTCAAAAATTACAAAAATTACAAAAATTACAAAAATTACAAAAATTACAAAAATTACAAAAATTACAAAAATTACAAAAATTACAAAAATTACAAAAATTACAAAAATTACAAAAATTACAAAAATTACAAAAATTACAAAAAATAACAAAAATTACAAAAATTACAAAAATTACAAAAATTACAAAAATTACAAAAATTACAAAAATTACAAAAATTACAAAAATTACAAAAATTACAAAAATTACAAAAATTACAAAAATTACAAAAATTACAAAAATTACAAAAATTACAAAAATTACAAAAATTACAAAAATTACAAAAATTACAAAAATTACAAAAATCACAAAAATTACAAAAATTACAAAAATTACAAAAATTACAAAAATTACAAAAATTACAAAAATTACAAAAATTACAAAAATTACAAAAATTACAAAAATTACAAAAATAACAAAAATAACAAAAATTACAAAAATTACAAAAATTACAAAAATTTCAAAAATTACAAAAATTACAAAAATTACAAAAATTACAAAAATTACAAAAATTACAAAAATTACAAAAATTACAAAAATTACAAAAATTACAAAAATTACAAAAATTACAAAAATTACAAAAATTACAAAAATTACAAAAATTACAAAAATTACAAAAATTACAAAAATTACAAAAATTACAAAAATTACAAAAATTACAAAAAATAACAAAAATTACAAAAATTACAAAAATTACAAAAATTACAAAAATTACAAAAATTACAAAAATTACAAAAATTACAAAAATTACAAAAATTACAAAAATTACAAAAATAACAAAAATGACAAAAATGACAAAAATGACAAAAATGAAAAAAATGACAAAAATGACAAAAATGACAAAAATGACAAAAATGACAAAAATGACAAAAATGACAAAAATGACAAAAATGACAAAAATCACAAAAATCACAAAAATGACAAAAATCCAAAAAATGACAAAAATCACAAAAATGACATAAATGACAAAAATCACAAAAATCACAAAAATCACAAAAATCACAATAATCACAAAAATCACAAAAATCACAAAAATCACAAAAATCACAAAAATCACAAAAATCACAATAATCACAAAAATCACAAAAATCACAAAAATGACAAAATTGACAAAAATGACAAAAATGACAAAAATGACAAAAATGACAAAAATGACAAAAATGACAAAAATGACAAAAATGACAAAAATGACAAAAATGACAAAAATGACAAAAATGACAAAAATGACAAAAATGACAAAAATGACAAAAATGACAAAAATGACAAAAATGACAAAAATGACAAAAATGACAAAAATGACAAAAATGACAAAAATGACAAAAATGACAAAAATGACAAAAGTGACAAAAATGACAAAAATGACAAAAATGACAAAAATGACAAAAATGACAAAAATGACAAAAATGACAAAAATGACAAAAATGACAAAAATGACAAAAATGACAAAAATGACAAAAATGACAAAAATGACAAAAATGACAAAAATGACAAAAATGACAAAAATGACAAAAATGACAAAAATGACAAAAATGACAAAAATGACAAAAATGACAAAAATGACAAAAATGACAAAAATGACAAAAATGACAAAAATGACAAAAATGACAAAAATGACAAAAATGACAAAAATGACAAAAATGACAAAAATGACAAAAATGACAAAAATGACAAAAATGACAAAAATGACAAAAATGACAAAAATGACAAAAATGACAAAAATGACAAAAATGACAAAAATGACAAAAATGACAAAAATGACAAAAATGACAAAAATGACAAAAATGACAAAAATGACAAAAATGACAAAAATGACAAAAATGACAAAAATGACAAAAATGACAAAAATGACAAAAATGACAAAAATGACAAAAATGACAAAACTGACAAAAATGACAAAAATGACAAAAATGACAAACATGACAAAAATGACAAAAATGACAAAAATGACAAAAATGACAAAAATGACAAAAATGACAAAAATGACAAAAATGACAAAAATGACAAAAATGACAAAAATGACAAAAATGACAAAAATGACAAAAATGACAAAAATGACAAAAATGACAAAAATGACAAAAATGACAAAAATGACAAAAATGACAAAAATGACAAAAATGACAAAAATGACAAAAATGACAAAAATGACAAAAATGACAAAAATGACAAAAATGACAAAAATGACAAAAATGACAAAAATGACAAAAATGACAAAAATGATAAAAATGACAAAAATGACAAAAATGACAAAAATGATAAAAATGACAAAAATGACAAAAATGACAAAAATGACAAAAATGACAAAAATGACAAAAATGACAAAAATGACAAAAATGACAAAAATGACAAAAATGACAAAAATGACAAAAATGACAAAAATGACAAAAATGACAAAAATGACAAAAATGACAAAAATGACAAAAATGACAAAAATGACAAAAATGACAAAAATGACAAAAATGACAAAAATGACAAAAATGACAAAAATGACAAAAATGACAAAAATGACAAAAATGACAAAAATGACAAAAATGACAAAAATGACAAAAATGACAAAAATGACAAAAATGACAAAAATGACAAAAATGACAAAAATGACAAAAATGACAAAAATGACAAAAATGACAAAAATGACAAAAATGACAAAAATGACAAAAATGACAAAAATGACAAAAATGACAAAAATGACAAAAATGACAAAAATGACAAAAATGACAAAAATGACAAAAATGACAAAAATGACAAAAATGACAAAAAGGACATAAATGACAAAAAGGACAAAAATGACAAAAAGGACAAAAATGACAAAAATGACAAAAATGACAAAAATGACAAAAATGACAAAAATGACAAAAATGACAAAAATGACAAAAATGACAAAAATGACAAAAATGACAAAAATGACAAAAATGACAAAAATGACAAAAATGACAAAAATGACAAAAATGACAAAAATGACAAAAATGACAAAAATGACAAAAATGACAAAAATGACAAAAATGACAAAAATGACAAAAATGACAAAAATGACAAAAATGACAAAAATGACAAAAATGACAAAAATGACAAAAATGACAAAAATGACAAAAATGACAAAAATGACAAAAATGACAAAAATGACAAAAATGACAAAAATGACAAAAATGACAAAAATGACAAAAATGACAAAAATGACAAAAATGACAAAAATGACAAAAATGACAAAAATGACAAAAATGACAAAAATGACAAAAATGAAAAAAATGACAAAAATGACAAAAATGACAAAAATGACAAAAATGACAAAAATGACAAAAATGACAAAAATGACAAAAATGACAAAAATGACAAAAATGACAAAAATGACAAAAATGACAAAAATGACAAAAATGACAAAAATGAAAAAAATGACAAAAATGACAAAAATGACAAAAATGACAAAAATGACAAAAATGACAAAAATGACAAAAATGACAAAAATGACAAAAATGACAAAAATGACAAAAATGACAAAAATGACAAAAATGACAAAAATGACAAAAATGACAAAAATGACAAAAATGACAAAAATGACAAAAATGACAAAAATGACAAAAATGACAAAAATGACAAAAATGACAAAAATGACAGAAATGACAAAAATGACAAAAATGCCAAAAATGATAAAAATGACAAAAATGACAAAAATGACAAAAATGACAAAAATGACAAAAATGACAAAAATGACAAAAATGACAAATAGTTTTATAATTCCAATTTTTCACATGATTTATATACACAAATAGCGTAAACCCAATATTACTTTTAATAAAAACTTTTGGTAATCCTTTTTAGAGGAATTTTGAAAGCACAACGATGCCAAATTTGGCAACTTTTTATACCTAAAAATGACATCATTATGCCTTCAAAACTCATTTTGAAACGCTGACTAAACAAGGCATCATTGAGGTTTCAGTGAAACTTGAAATAATCGTGGTATCCGTGTATGCAAAATGAGACCCAAATTTTGACATTTTACCACCGTTTTTCGAGGAAAAATGATACAAAATTTTGTTTTCAAGGAATGATAGCAAAATTAGTTATACATATGCCATTTTAGTCTGCTCGGGAATAATTTACATTTTGGATTCAAAAATGAGTTTGCTTGCAGACATTTAGGGGTTTTTTTTTCATTTTGCAAATCCAATAAATTATCGAGCTGTTACTGAGCAACTTCTTTCATTTCAAACCGAACCGAATTTTTCAAAGGAAAAGATTAAAAGTTCGAAATCCTTCAACTCTTCCACCTTCATCAACCAGTATGAGATTCGTTCCTCGCGATGACTTCTGGCAAAATTAACGCTAAGAGCAGGTCCATTACGAGAAGGTTTGTACTTTTTTTTACACACTCACTCACTCTGTCTATTCTCGCCTTTCGTTCCCCTTGCCTTTATAATATTATTCACAGAAATCTATCTAAATGGAAATGAGAATTTGATAGAAACCTCATTAGTATTGTCAGCATCTTTTCGAGTCATATTCTTAGCATGGGGTATTGGCGTTACTACCTTAGGATATCATTATGCAGGCAGATGATGTGATGATTGTCTTCAGACGTCGAGTGACAGCTGACAAAATTCGACAAAGTCCAAAGAACCCTATCAATTTTAATAATAAATATTATATTTTTTTAAAGAGTTTCGGAGGGTATTGATGCACATTGTTACAACACTTTAAGAGATCAGCAATGATGAGTTATTTTTTACCTTACTATAGCCTTTCACCCAGTTCTTATGTAAACTTTAAATTAATTTCTTTCCTGATGCTGCAAAAGCCATCCCTAGGTATTTAAAACTATTCAAAAGATATTTAATTTTGAAAAGAAGAGAAAAGAATTTTTCAGCCATTGCATCCGGGTAACGTACCGTTTATTTTAGTTACTCCAGGGCTCCTGGCTTGAAACATCGAAACCAAAGGGGCACACCCACTCGGTTGAGGGGAAAAAAGCTTGTAAAATATTTGCATAATTTCCGATGCCATTTTTCGGACCGTTGCCTGCTATCCTCTTTCATATCAGTCCGAACTTGGCATGGGTGCAGTAGAAAAGCAAAGTGTAGTTATCACTCTGTTTGGTACTGAAATAGAACTTGGATGTAGGTACTTATTTGTTGAACACTTTTGCATGCTCCGGGAAACATTGAACCCCTTCCGAGAAAAACTTGAAATAGTTTCCAAAAAACGGGACAAAAAAACAGTAGAAAACAGAGTCAGTTTGAATCTAAAAGTTAATCAATCCAAGTCAACGGTAATTCAATTGTTACATGTTTGGAAGACTTTACCTCCGACAAGGACAAAGCTCCTAAGCTGATGTAAATTAATTTACAATTTACATATTCGAATGTAAATGACCGGGTAGAAATATGCATACAGTATAACAATAGTATGTATATTCACGGGTGCATTGGAGCATTATAATCAAATTTTATGTTGCCTGCACCCCCCCAAAAAAAAGGGTACGTTGAAAAGCTAATATCCGTTCTACCTTTGTCGTCGTCTTATGTCGAGGGACCAATGATTTTTTCTCTTGATGATTGAAACAAATGGATTCTTGGTTTTGGTTTCGGTTCAGATGCATTGACTTTTTCGGGTTTGCTCGGGTCATAAAATTCAATTACAAGCGGACGTCACATCCAAACAGTTTATGTCGTAAATATTGGTACAGAATCGGAAAAAAATATTTTGAAAAATGGTGAGAAAAAGGTTGTTATTTATGCAACAAGTAGCAAAAAGTAATTTACGCAACAATCCGCAAAATGTAGATTTTTTCAGCCCTAGTCGAACATTCATGCAACAAGGCTTGCCGAAACTGGATAGTTACAAGGGATAAAAAAATCGAGTTTTTACAAACTGATAAGATGAATTTTGAGCTATTTTTAGAAGACATTTTGAAAGCAAGAGTTGTTAGGAAAAAACTAATTGCAGATCTGAAATCAGCGCAAACTGGGCCGGAACAAATATCTAACTCTTTTTTGTCACCCCCCCTCTCCTTCGATTTTCCGAAAATCTCGAAGGGGGGAAATAAAGTTAAAGGTATTTAACCTTCGTTTGCAGTGAGGGTCTAAATATATGACCCGAACTGTACATTCTAGAAGCGATAACTCAGAAATGGTTAAAGCTATATATATATGAAATTTTCTGACGTTTCCTTGAAAGAGAAGCTCTACAATTTTTTAAATCTTTGAATAGGGTTACCACTTACCAGAGTTACCTAGCAAAAATGGATAATTATCCGGTTAGGGTCATATAGACCCAGATTATTGTTTTGTATGTATGTATGTATGTATGGGTCCTCCATCATCGGTAGCAAGGTTCAGCTTATGTCTATATAACTTGGCTTCGAATTCACTTCTAGGGTTCCACGGCCGATAGTTCGTCGGTAGAAGGCATCCAATTCTCAGAAACCACATATAGACCACATATCTGCCGCTCATAGCAAGTCCGTCCCATTTGCGTTTTCATTATTTTTCAGTTTATCGCTGGAAACACTTTAGTTTTATCTGTAGTTTCAAGAGAAAACTTTGTTTTCATTACTTTGTTCTGATGAACATTGAAAAAAACCTCAAGTAATTTTGTCCCATTGAACAAATGATCGCAAATCGGTCCCATATAGCATAAATCATAGCAAGTCGGTCCTATAGCCATAAGGGCCCAGCAAATGATTTCTAACAAAATCAAAACAAAAAAAATAATCCTTATAAAGCGAAAATCTTTCATTAGCCGTAGCAGTGACAGATTCTGTAGATTATTCTGATTAAAAAAGCATACAAGTGCCGAATTACCGTTGGACTTTTTTACAATTTTTCAATGCTGTTTTTCTCAATTCAACAAAACCGCAAATGGGACGGACTTGCTATGAGCGGCAGATATAGACCATAGATTATTGCTTTGGGTATAAAATCCAAACTACTGTACCGATTTTCCTAAACTGTACAATTTTGAAATTGTCCAAATGTGCTACCGGATGCTTCTTAAAAATATGAGTTTTGAGTTTGTGGTCTCCAGAAAACGACCGTGAAGCCAAAAAGTCCTTGGTTAAAAATAAAAGTGCTTGGTTTTATAGACCACAGCTGGTAAATTGAAATCTTCATAGATTTTTTTTCACTATAGTTTTTAAACTATAATTTCAAGAGGATCAAGGAATTTCGATGAAAAAAATTTTGTTCTGTTCAATTACATTCAATTCCAACCGATAGTGATGAATAAATAATGAAAAGATTATATAATATCACAGAATTTCAGCACATTTTTTTTATAGATTAAATAACGGCCACGATCTTCGTTCAAAAGCGCCACCTTTTTTTTAACCGTAAAAGAAGGTTAATTGAAAAATTTGATAAATTCTTCGAAAATTCTAACAGTTGAAAGAGGGAAAGTTAAACTGCGGAAGATGTGAACTGACCTTTTGTATTCCAGATTTTTTCAAATTTTCGATTTTAAACATATCTATTTTTCGGTTTTGTACAATTTAGGTTGTAAAAATGTATATTGCAAGCAAACTTTGGCACATTTGTTTCAGTTGATTGAATATTTAGATTATTTTGAACTATTTCCCCCTCATGACGCTTCAACTTCAAGTGACTAATGAAAAAATTGGGATAACTTAAAAAAAAATATTCATATTCCAACCCACATCGTGTAAATTTGGATTAAGTTGTTGATAAATATGTTTATAAAGATGTCTCAAAAGGCTGTTTTTCTACCCAAATGTGTACATATTTAGGCAACCAATCGCCTAATACTTCGGTTGGCGCTACTCAGCAACTGTCCGTTTTATGATATTACAGTTTCCTGAAATTGCACCACCTTCTCGTTGAGATGATGTTACACTTTCTGACCTCTAATTTCAAAAGAAGCCTCAGATTACTGAATCGCTTAAACTGAAAATTTAGCCCCCGAAGAATGTTGCCCTGGCCAATCCCTGCGAACTGTGCGGGGAAAGGGAAGGTATATTACTTAAACGGTAGATGCAGAGAGATCCACACATAAACGTGGGGAGTTTAACGCTTTATCCTCGTGGTCGTACGCTGAGAAGGTCCGCAACAACTACATCACGAGTAGCATTTCGGCGAACTTGAAACGTAACTAAGCCTAAGAGACGACAGCGGTTTTCATAGCTTGGTAAACGAAACGGATCTTGGCAGTTTAGGTGTCGTAGAGCGTACCGCAAGTGCGCCGCTGGATAGCCTCGCTTCCTTCATCTCCGTTCTGGTAGAAAGGGCACCAAATAGCGTACTCGAGAATAGAACGAACTATGCAACAATGAAGACTTTTCAGACGATATACGTCTCTGAAGTCTTTGGCCATACGAAACAAGAATCCAAGACTTCGAGAAACTTAGGCGACAACATATTTCGTTCGAGTCTTGAACTCCAGCCGTGCGTCGGTCGAGAATAACGCCCAAATCGTTGATGTGGTCCACCCGGATGATGGTTTTGTCAGAAGAGGGCGCTGCTTACGGAAAACGATATTACCGAGCATTTACTGCGGTTCAAGGACAAGCAATTGATGTCGCACCAGAGAGCAAAAAAGGTGAATTGCTGTTGCATGAAGTTGATGGCGTCTTGGCCGTTTATGGTGTGAAAAAGTTTCAGGGCATCGGCATATGCGAGCTTTGTGCTAAACTAACCCCAGAACTAAACTTTAGAATAACTTTAACAAACAAATGTTTCCACAGCTCAACGAGGCACTAATTCACAGGTTGTAGAATCTTCGTCCGAAAGATAAAAAACTCGTAGGTGCTCCTATCGAGTCACGCTGGGTTAGGAAGTATTTTTCTCTGATCATTTCGTCGAGAAGCGAGAGTACATCATTAAAATAGATCCCGAAAATAATGTAATGCTGGCATATCCGTGGACGAGGTCACAAAAATAAAGTCAAGAATTTCAGTTAAACTTTCATGTTAGGCAACATTTATCTACCATTTTCCCGGCTACAAGAATATAATGATGGATTTGCGTGTACATGGTTTGCTTCACTTACGGCTTGCATTTGAATGTCTCCTGTTGCTGGCTGCCGCTGAACTCCACCGCAGCTGTTAGCACTTTGGCGTGGCGGATTGATTGACACGCTGACCAGCGCATCCAGACATCCGAAATCCAGCCACTGGAACCACCGGAAGCATGTGGCAGTTGATTCTTCCCACCGATGCGATTGCTATCTTTGGTGCTGTTGCGGCTGCAATGGCTGACGAAAGCGTAGCACGACTCTGTCGCGCCGACCGATGATTTCGTGATTGAAAACGATTGTTGACAAGCGCAGCACACGCACCTTCGCTTCCTGCAGTCGTCCTGGCCACCTACTTCTGGACGCAGTCCACGCGGCTTTCGCCCCCTGCGGTGGTTGTTGACACTGATACTAGCACGCTGGACACTTGTCTTTCTCCTGCTGCGGTGATTGCTGAACCCAAAACCAGCAAGCAGTGGACGCGGCTTTCGCCTCCTGCCGCGGTGATTGCTGAACCCAAAACCAGCAAGCAGTGCACGCGGCTTTCGCCTCTTGCGGTGGTTGTTGACACTGATACTAGCACGCTGGACACTTGTCATTCTCCTGCTGCGGTGATTGCTGAACCCAAAACCAGCAAGCAGTGGACGCGGCTTTCGCCTCCTGCCGCGGTGATTGCTGAACCCAAAACCAGCAAGCAGTGCACGCGGCTTTCGCCTCTTGCGGTGGTTGCTGATCTCGACACCAGTGCGCAGCACACGCGGCTTTCTCCTGCTGCGGTGATTGCCGCGCCCGAAACCAACACGCAGTACACGCGGCTGTCGCCTCCTGCGGTGGTTGCTGATTCCGACACCAGTGCGCAGTACACGCGGCTTTCTCCTGCTGCGGTGATTGCTGCGCCCGAGACCAACACGCAGTACACGCGGCTTTCGCCTCCTGCGGTGGTTGCTGATTCCGACACCAGTGCGCAGCACACGCGGCTTTCGCCTCCTGCGGTGGTTGCTGACACTGTGTCCCGTGAGCGGCGGCTGCCACTGATCACGGCGCCCGACCCTACCGGATGTCGCCTGGAAACCACCTTGAGCACAGATGTGTTGCCCGAAGATGCACACCACACACGGCAAACCTGACGTCGTCCTTCTGCGATCGCTTGAGTGCCGGATTTTGCGCACCGCTCCACCTGTAGAAATCACCGGAACTGGAAACCTATCACGGCTGCTGTTGCACACGACCCCGTCGGGTGCTCTGTCGTCGTTTGACCCAACGGTGCTCGCTTCTTGAGCTGTCGAAAATGTTGCACGGCCTGCCGTGTTCGCCGGAAGTTTCTTACGCCTCCGCCGGATGGAGAAACCGGAAGCCCTTCTGACCTTCACCGGATGGAGAAACCGGAAGCTCTTTCGCCCTCTGCCGGATGGAAGAGCCGGACCTTCGAAGTGCCCAACCAACGCGCCGTGGAAACTTGCGCAGTATGCACAAAGTTGCGCAGGAAAAGAAAATGCGCCGTACCAAGAAAATGTGCAGCAGGAAAAAAGAGGGCCCTGGGAGAAAGACTTTTTAGTTTTTATGTCACTGCCTTTTGTCGTCCGTCCGCACTTACGCTTTCTGCGACCCTTTTCCTTCGGAATTGGCTTCCCTTTTTCCGGCGTCGCTTTTATTTTCCTGCACGGGATCTTGCCCGTGGTTGCCTGGAGGAAAGGAAAAGTTTTCTGGTTAAGGTTGGCCACACTTGGTCGTCAATCGGACTTACGCTCACTTCTTCCGGAGCAATCTGTTCCTCCGGCGAATTTCCTCCGTAAGGGGTTTTTGGCCGAGAACACGTGTTCACGGTAAGGTGTTCTTTGTTTTTCCGTCCTGTGGCAAAATAAAGTGGTCAGATAGTTTTACTTCTGGACCGCAGATGCACCACCTACCTTGAGCAATGTGAAGTGACTTTCCTTTTTGTCCAGCACTCTCATTTTAGGGATTTTTTTGCACGCTAAATTTGTGCGGCCCTCTTCGCGTCCGACACTTTTATTTTCTTTCCGGAAACTGCAGTGACGTTTGCGGCTGATTGCACGCTTAGAGTCTTTCTCGCCACAAAAGGGTTCTTGGTTACTATACGATTATCCACTGACTTCAATTTTGGATAAATTCTTGCACGCTTATGTTGTTTTACGCATGGGATGGGTATTTTGATAAATAAGTTGCCTGAATTGCTCAAATCATATCATCGTTTTAATGCAAAATAACTAAATGTAACAATGATCGGTCCCAAATAGCTTCCTTGGGGCACTCCTGAAGAGGCAACGAGCTGCGAACTGATTCATCAGTACGAACGGATAACTTTCGTCCCATTAAGTAGCTCCGGAAGCAATCCAATTGGAAACAATAGAAGCCTAAATGTTCGAGAGCCTAAACGCAGCGAGGTATGTGTAAATGGCGTCAGTTTAAGTTTTCTTGGCAAAGCTGTCCTGCACGAACGATGTAAAATTCTGTAGGTTTGTAGTCGTGGATCTTTTAGGCATGAACCTGTGCTGATCGTTGCAGTGATGCAGAAGTGATGTTTGCAAAATGAAAAATGGATTTAAAACAAACAGTTCAAACAATTTGGCGATTGCGCATAGAGCGGAGATTTTGCGGTAGTTGCTCACATCTCTTTTTTTCCCTTTTTGTGGACAGGAAACATGTGAACTTCTTTCCACAATGAGGGAAAGATTGCGCAGTCCAGCAATCCTAGTGTCGAAACTTGAGAAGCAATTGAGGCACTCGTAGACGAGATGTGTTGGTTAGCTTCGTAGGATCTGCGGTTAGGTGAAAATCCATCACACAACAAAAATGTTCTGGAGAAAAATGAATACTTGCCTGGATGAGTAGACTCGTCGTCGTTGTCAATTGGAATGAGAACCATGTGATTCCCATGAACCTTCAAACCTCAAGGACACCGTACGGTTGTGGATCGATCCGTGCCAAAAACGGTGTGATAGCTTCGACAGTTGACTGGAAGAGTTGAACCGATGGGCCAGGAGTCTGAAGCCGCCGGTTGAAGTTTTTTGGCTGATCCACAAATTCACGGAACTGCATTCCCGTGGCCATGTCGTTGTGTTCAGCGCAGCATCTTTGAGCGAAGGATCCAATTCGATTTTAAAAGAAACAATTCTTCTAGTGGAACCATCTACACCTTTCGGGAGCAATCGATTCACTTCCACTGGTGAAGTTAAATCCAAGCAACGAGAAAATTTGGTTGACATCTTCATCAGTAATTTGCGGTTGAAGTCCGGCTATATACAGCCGGAACTGAGGTGCCGGAGGTGGAGGAATAACAAACGGGACTGAAAGATCATTAAGATCGATAGACTTACTCCCAGTCATTATCGAAGAGACTAGCGATAGTCCGTCATTACAACGGCGACGCTTGATATTTAGTGGCGGATATGCTTGTGGAGTCCCTTTCAGTGGTGGGAACAAAGAAGCTAGTGGTTCTCAACTATTTCACTGGCCTTATTTTGATCCATCCAACGCTGATAAATTTTCATTCCAGTAAGTAAACAAATCTACGTTTAAATCTTTCAATAATAATCTTCAAAAATAAACAAAAATTAATGTAACTCATGAAATAAGTTACTTTTCGAAAAAAGACAATTTGGAAACCTAGGAGACAAGTTTCTAGGTTATGATTGAGAGAGTCTATGAGAGCTTCTAGGAAATTTAAGTTAAAATGTATTCCTGCAGTTCGGACACGATTCCTATTTTAGCACTGCGTTTATCAAGCTATACTAGTTAGACAACGTAAGATCGCAATAGAATTAAAATGGATTTTATGTTAGTGGTAAACTGAAATTTATATCATTTGATTATTGGAAAACTATTTAATTTCTATCTGTTCATTCTTCCAAATAAAAATATTCTTACATTTTAAGAATGTACTCAAAAATTTTTAAAATTGTTTCTTAAGAGAACGAAATATAAAATTTAAAAAAAAAATCCATATCGTCTATTGGAATTAAGAAACTTGAACTTGTTGAAAGTAATGCTTTTATATTGCATATTTTAGACTAAGAAGGAAATAAAATTAACGCGATTACTTAGCTTTAGTACTAATACTGCTGATCAACAAACGGATTTGGTTTCAAGCTCCAATAGTCTTCTTGCATAAATATATTAAATCTTGCCTTTGATCTCAGAAATTCGATCGTGTCCCCATATTTTTTAAGTTGATTTATTTTTAATTTAAAAAATTTGGGGACACGATCGAATTTCTGAGATCAAAGGCTCTAACTTTTTGTTCGTTGGTAAAACTTATTTCGATTTGTTGGAGTGTAGTTTAATCAAACCTATTGAAAAGCTGCTACTTTTCAAATCAAATGATGAAATATATTATTTGAGGGTTGCTTTAAATCACTTGCTCCGAATTGTTAATCAATTACTTATTCCTCACAATTACAGTCATTTCAGTAATTTGATTTATTTGATAATTTTCGGTCTCATTTTTATCTATATACGTTCCCCCACAATCATTAGTCACTTAACGTATCCTTTCAACACAAAATGCTTGTTTATTCGAGTGTTAGTTGACCAAAAATAAAGCTTTGCATGAATTTCAGTCATTAAGTGCTTCCTCTTTGAGTTCAAATGTGTTTTTATTTTCAGTTTTGTTACAAAATAACATAATTTACCGAAACAATCAGCGTTTTCCAAAACCACAATTAGGGGTCAAAATTGTAGACCGTAACAATTATTAGTCAAATTGCTCACAATTATTAGCCACATTGAAGTCCATGGCAACACCCGAATATCAACATGGAAATCATCGCGTTTCAGGAAAACATTCAGGGGCATTCTTTGATAGCATAAATTCAAGGGGCATTTGGGTTGAGCTATAGCAACCAAGAAATGTTTTGCTTTGCTAGCAAAACAGTGACCCATGATTGTGGGAAATTTGGTAGATGTTGTAACAATTATGGGTCAATTCTATTTTGCCAATAATTTTGAAATTTCGCGTTTTATTCGCTCAGTTTCATTTGGAAAACGTAAACTCGTCCTTTTTGCTTGTATGAGACCTATTTTTTTTGTTGGAATTTTTCAAATACGCGCATAAGGGGCTTAACGGTTTAAGATGTCAACCTTATAACATTGGAAATTTTTGCGATAGTTTAACAGATAGTTATTAATATATGACAAAAACTATTCAAACAGCAATTTTACTGTTATCAAGCGCACACATAATATTTTCAATGCATTTTGATGGTATTATCGATGAACTAAAAATAGTAGTATGATAATAATTCTTTTAGTTTAGTAGATATCAGCAGTTCAAATGACCGGTGACTAATAATTGTGTGTGACCCATGATTGTGGGGGGACTGTAAATTTTATATGAATTTCCATAATGATGATTCATTATTGAATCTGTTGTTACCATTATTATAAATTATGATCTTTCAAAGCATACATATATCCAGTATAAAAACAAACACTCGAATCCAAACAAGTGTTCGATGTTGGTTGTAAGTGCTATCCTTTTAATTTGCAGCATACAAGAAACAAATGTGATCTAGTAAGAAGCTGTTACTTTGAACTTCGCATTTCATTTATCTTATCCTTTGATAAACATTGAATCTGACAGCTCCCTGGAGCTCCATCTTCCTCTCGAGGCGCCTGTATAAGTACAGATGAATAATGTTTCCCACCCATCAAGAAATCCGAAAACACTTACCCATAAGTACGAAATTGGTTGGCGATGCCATGCTGCGTTTGCTGAGAACAATCACGATTAACGAGTTGGCAGTCAGAGTAATTAGGATGAAGATCGGCGTACAGTAGCCGTAAAGCGGGATGCTGTAGTTGAGAATCGTTTCGCAGGAAACATTCAGATACGAAACGTTCCCCTCCATTGTCATACAGTTCTGATAGTAGTCGTCCCCGAAAAGAAGTGGAAGTGTGCCATTGTGGCTTCCCTCGAAATCGCCATTACCCAAGGCCGGTCCTCCTACTCCTAGTCCTCCTCCTGCTCCCATTCCATTCGTATAGTAGAAGTCAGTCTCGTTCGTTATGGTTCCTACCGGATTATAGAGGCTGTGGTCCAGCAGGGAGTACATCGGCGAAGAAGAGGACGACGCCGAGGAAACGTTTTCGCCGCCCAACAGTTGCGCTTTTTGCTGCTGATGCTGGTGACTGTGAAGGCTGTAAAATTGCTGTTTAGATGCCGCGCTGTCATCATTTTCACTACTACTGTCCTTCTCCAAGTAGTACAACTTGCGCTCTCCTGCGCCTTCGCCCCCACCTGCTGCTCCACTTCCGCCGACCAGATTGACGGTCGCCATAGCAAGGGACGACGATAATCGACTGAAGACATTAGAGCCATCATCCGCACTGGCAGCGACAACAGCATCAATTGACATATTGATTATTTCAGTCGTGCAACATGGCTCTACCATAAATTTCCGTTACTGTAAATGTGTGCCTTCTTCGGGATGTCTGTCTGAAAAGAACCAAAAGAAAAAAAAAAAACAGGAGACGTGAGCCACTCTGGAGGGAAGGAAAAAAAGCTTCGTGAGTAATAGGAAAAAATATCGGTTAGGAAATGTTTCGCTAAAAGAAGATATATGTAGGTCTATGCCCCGTATTCCAGAGGGCACTTTTCAATGGCAGGCACCAGGGCAGAAGAAATGAATGTTTTTCTTTTTGCTAAGCAAACTGATAGAGCGCGAACAACAAACATGGTTTAAGTAATTGTGCGATCGGCTGTCAACGCTTGGGGGCTTTTTTTGTCGAAAGTAAGCAGTTTTATTACTATTGTTTTCCTGTCAAGCGCCCAGTTAATCGTTGCCAAAAGATTCTGATGAGAGTTGCAGATTTAAATCAGATCGGTGAATCTCGACAGAGAAAACCGTGAGTTTTTTCTTTGTAGATTTTCTTATATTTTTCGTAACATTAATGGAGCAAAACATTGATTACGACTATTTATTTTAATGAAGTATGGGATATTTGATGATATGTAGCTTCAAATATTTTTCAATATTCATTTCATGTATTTGGAAAATTAATCGATAGTTTGATTGCGTTCGTGAGTCAGAAGTGTAATCGTTTCGATTGTAGGAAGTGATAATTGGGTTGATGAGGAAGAGTTCCTCATAAATTTAAGTACTGTACATAATTTACCCCAAAAAGCGTCAATTCTGTAGGAGCTTGTTTTTTCATACGCAAAAACGTTGACCAGAGAAGTTATCGCATGTCAAACGAATATTTGGTAATCAATTCAACTACATCAATATCAACAAATCTATCGTATTGCTTGGCTACTTCAAGTTTTATGAGCTATTAAAAACAACCACTTCTTGAGGTTATCATATAACCTTCCAGGTATCGAATTATATCTAAGTTTCTTAAACGACAATACCTGTATGTAAACCAGGCAGGTCAAACTCGTCAAAGGAGTGTGAGCCTCTTAAAAATTTCATGTGGCCTGACGGGCCGCAGCCAAAATCAGTTGAAAAATGTAACACACCATGTTATGTTATTTTTGGTGCTTGTCTATGCTGTTTTGGCTGGAATTGACATCCTGGCATCATGGAAAAAAGGCCATCGAGTGATATGCCGCTAACAACATTCAGGTTGTGCTTAAGGTTAAGAACCCTTCCAACACAACAACAAACTAAAATTCGTTTTGCTTAAGTTTTATGCTGTAATGAGCACCTGTATTCAATCCAGGCTTTGTTGGTTGGGCAAAATGCATCTCCAGCATACCACCACCAATCACCTTTTTGAAGAATATTTCATCTTTTTGTGAGAGATTTCTTTGGATGATTCCAGAATACTTCCAAAATGATAAAGCACAGCAACAAAAAATGTATGCGAAAGTCTTCTACTTGAAGACTAGCTTTAAGACTATTGGAATATTTTTGATATTAAAATACGTGTATTTATGAATATGTCATTCGTCTTAAAAGTCTATGCTAAAAAAGAGTGTATGACATGGAAGACCCATGAGGGTCCAGAAAAGCAAGTGAAGTATTCTACTCTACTCCTTAAATTTCAAATTGTTCATAAAATTTCGATGGTTGATTAAGGTTATCAAGAGTAACAATTAGACTCAGAACTGATGCCAAAACCTCAAAAATGAATCCCAGGTACCGAATTTTACTACAGTTTTTAAACAATTTCTCACATGTTATTAGAAATTAATTTCTGAATATTGAATTTAAAATGAGATTTTACTCATTTCCGAGATTCTGGTTCCGTATTATAAAAATCAAAATTCTATTTCTGTTTTCATTTTCGGATTCTGTATCCAGTTCAGGATTCTCACTTTTCGGTTCGAATCATCATGAGAAAATAGATTTGGAAAACTGTTTTGAAATCGTCATTCAAATTTAATTTTCATTTCATATCAAATTCGGTTCATCTGATTGGCTTTTGAAACTCATATGCATTTCCAGTATTTTGATAATAATTTTCTGGATGTGAGAAAAAATAAGAAACGAAGTTCTTAAGAATTCAAACATACCAAAGCTTAAACCATTGAACACTCAGAATCAGATCTAGATTTCCAAATTCATATTTTAATTAAGATTCGCAAATCGGATTAAATATTAATTATTGAAATAATAAATTTAGATTTATTTCAAAGATTAATGACTAAGGGCTCTGAAACAATTTCAATTTTTGGCTTATGTTCTAAATTCTGACCTGGAATCTGAATTAAAACATCGTTTTTGTACATTTCAGAAATCGTATTGAAATTTGAAAACATATCATAATTTCGAACTCAGGATCAGAATCAGAGTTCGTATTAACATACAAAACTCGGATTCAGATTCAGCTCGTGAATAAATTCCACAATCAAATTAACATATTAAGGACCGCGAAAAAAAAAGTAAATAAACACCGATATTCGAAAATTTTTATCTCAGAAACCACTAGACCAAATTATACAAATTGAATATCTCTGAATTGCCGAAAAAATTGTGTTTAATTTTGTAAAATTTAGATTAACGATTCAATTTAAAACATTTGAGTAATGCTTTAACATGAGAGATTCAGCTTTTATTATTTAAGCGTGAATAGATAGTTTAAGTAATGTAAGGCTGTCTTGTTCAATTCCAATTAGCTAAATTCGCCAGATTTTGTTTAGTAAATTCAAAGATTTCAATCATCGATAAAAGTAAGTTTGCTATTTTAAAACTTAAAGATTCCATAAACAAATCTAGCTTGAAATTTTAAAGATTTTAGGAAATATCTTCAAAAGTTCTATAAATTGAAATACGAAAAACTATCAGAACTCAATTACGATTAATCAAATAGTATTAATAAAATCTGTTATATTTTTTC
Source organism: Uranotaenia lowii (assembly GCF_029784155.1). Lineage (NCBI taxonomy): Eukaryota > Metazoa > Arthropoda > Insecta > Diptera > Culicidae > Uranotaenia > Uranotaenia lowii. Next base: position 427,317,634 of record NC_073692.1, read on the forward strand.
ATTGATACATTGATTGAGCAAAATATCCTATAAAAAAAGATCATCAAACCCCCCCCCCCCCCCCCATGATGCGGTTTTTCCTACGGCCCTGGTGTATGAAACAAATTTTTATTTTCCATTTTCGTTAATAGATAAAAGTTGTAAATTCCAAAACAAAGGGGAGAATTCGTTTTCAGGAAATAATTATTTCTAAATTGCTCCAAAAATGTATTCACTTGAAATGGAAAATGAAACTTTGACATTTTATAATAAAAAACCGATCTTCTTTGAAAATGAAGAGACGATTCTGAAACCCTAAATTTTAAAGAAATCGATAGAAATCAAGCTGAATTACAACAGAGCGAATGAGTGAATTCACGTCACAAAATTTGATTTTTTGTAAAATTTCATATGGGAAATGTTAAGATTTGTCCAATCGAAGCAATCGATGACAAATAACAACATACGCATAAAAAATAATCAATTAGTAAAGTAACCATGGAGATAGCTTTTGTTTAAAAGACAGTTAAGTGAAGTGAAATAAAGTATTCTATGTTCTACCACCAACCAAAACAAGTCTCTCCTTTCCACTGCCCAAAGTGCTTCAACAAGTTATGGGCCCAGCGATCGTGGAAAGGAGGAGAAGCGGAATCAACAGTGGCAAGAAGTGCCAGCGCCGATGGAAGGACAACGAGCCGAAGCCCGGAAGGACAACGAACCAGGAAACATTGCGAGGTCATTGAGGTAGTGGAAGGAAACCTTCGAGCCACAGGAAGAGCGCCGAGACCAGAGCCATGGAAGGTCGTCGGGCCAGAGCCATTGGGAGGTCGTCGGACCGGAAGCCACTGGAGATCATCGTGGTAGGTCCTGGTGGAAGTCGTCGATCTGGTGCCATGGAAGGTCATTGAGTTGCAACAGGGGCGAGAGCGTGCTCCGGTGCATGCGTTGAAGAGAAGTAGCCCCAACTTCAGGAGGAGCCTCCGTAGGCAGTTAAAAGACTGCGAATGTGTATGGTGAGGAGAAGTGTTGAGATTCGTCCAATCGAAGCAATCGGTGGGACAGAAAACAACATACACATAAATAAAAAACAGTGAGACATGTAACCATAGGGATGATTTTACTATAAATAGGATGTTAAGATAGAAAATAAAGTATTCCAAGTTCTACCACCAAACAGAACAAATATCTCCTTTTCACTGCCCAAAGTGCTTCCAACAACAGGAAATATGCTTTGAAAGCTGTTTTGACCCTCCAGATGGTCGGATTTTTATAAATCGAGCATATCATATGCAGCATCATTGTCCATCTTTCGATTTTAATTGCACGAACTGCCTTAGTTTATCAATTACTAGAATTTGTAAATATTTTGGGAAAGCGAAAAAATTTTCCTCCTGCCAAAATTTGTGTTTCTATTTAATTTAATGTTTTGTTATACAATTTGAAAAATACAATGATTCTGTTAAGTTCAGTGCACATAAGGAGCAGCCTTCCATCCATCAGTTTTGAATCCGGATGTGTTAAAATCTTAAGAGGAAGCCGAAGAGAAAGCTCTTCCGATGGATACCACCAGGGCTTCCGATATTTAGCAGACGCACGAGGATTTGCGGAAAAACTATTCCATCTGGAGCTAAGTATTTTTTTATCTTAAAACTTTGATATTTATCGGTTGGTGGGATAGTCCATACGTTTCCGCGTTACGTTTCGGGCACATGACTTTCTTTCTAAGATGCTGCGCGAAAAATATGCTACCTAAATATTTTTCGTAAGAAGATTAGTGAAGAGAGGTTATCATGAACATTACCAGAGAATGGACTTTTTATTTCACTAGGCGGTTGGTAGAAATTATTAAGAATTTTTTTTTTTATTTCAACACTGGAAAAATATATTCTAACCATTTCCTATCCTAAAATAGCATCAGTTTTAATGCTTTTTCCTAGTCAATATTTACATTCAGGTATAAATTTACCATTGAAAAGAGTAATCGAGGAAAGTTATCTTTGAAAATAATATAAGAATTGTGTGTTTTTTTTTTAAATTATCAAAAAATAAAACTGAAGGAATGGGGATAGTCGCTCAGTATGGATGGTGAATTGTAACAATTTTGTTTTATGTTTTTTTTGTTGGATCCTTGTATTGTTTTGTTGCACTACGAAATTGTTTTGTTGCATGCTACACAATATGGTTGAAAATCCTTGAAATATTTGAAATCAGTTTATCAACTCTTTATGGATTTGAAAAAAAAATTAGACTCAAATGTGAGGCAAAGGAAAAAGAAAAGAATCCAAGAGTTTTCAAAAAGGCAATAATCATGGAAAACCAATTTGGAAAAATTTGTGTCTAATTAATACAATATAATTCGTTTTCATTATAAGTTGTTTTCCGTCTTCAACAATTTAAGTCTTTTTAAAAACTCTTTGCTTCAACAGGGATCAGTGTTAGGGAAAAGAGCTAGTTTATCAAAAAAGAAATTTGGATGGTTATGATTTGCCTTCAATATTCTACTCGATCCATTTTCATTGGATTTTTATCAAAAGCCTCATAGAAATAGGAGTTTCCTTAGGAAATGTCTAGGAGCATAGAAGGTGTAGGAAAATCATGATCGCACCATTTACCAAAATGGATCCTGATCTCTGACTCTCTGACTATTTCAAAAAAAAATTTTTTTGTGTATGCAGGAGCGAGAAGTTGCTAGTTGAACTTAAAGAGTATCTTACTAACAATCCTTCCATTTTCCTCATTGACTACTAGGACTAACGGCGCCGGCCACATTAATCATTTAAATCATATAAAAAAGGGAGAGCATCAGTTTTGTACAATGAGAACAGCTGCTAATCCCAAGCACAATTCTTTTGGACTTTGTGCGAAATTGATTAATCAGGGTTTAGCAACCATTGGCGATGTGGAACCTGTTCTGCTTAGCCACGCCAGCGATCATGTAATTCGAAATGTATAGTTTGATAACAAATGTAAAAAACTCGAAGTTCCTTTAGAATCAATTTAAAAAAAATTGTAAATAAAGCATTTCGAGTTCAATGATTTAAGGTGGATATGAGTAGTCAACCAAGCTAAGCTAAGCTAAGCTACTAGAATTTGTAAATATTTTGAAGGTGTTTTGTATCCTTTATGATAAAAAAAACTCGTTAAAACCGTTAAAATAGAGAATGATCAAATTACCCCAAAGCATCAAATTCTGAACAAAGACAGAATCGATTTTCAAATCAAATTTAAAGTAGTCTAATAAATTTCTGCAACCATGTTTTACGTTCATAGGAGTCCAGTATTAATTCCCCTTAACAGAAAAAAATAATCGAGAAATATTGAAAAAAAGTGATCAATCTTACTCCGTTTTACGGTACCTAAAGCTTACTTAAAATATCTGCAAAAATTCTGTTGTTCGTTTTGATCGGAAAGTAAACTATTTAGACTACAGGGTTTTAGAAACTCGAAAAAAAAATTCAAATCGACACACCTTAGTATGTATAACATAAAAAACCGGGCAAAATTCGGACTTCTTGTAACAAAATCAGGGCAACCGGGCCGGACTGAAATTTCCCAAAATTGTATATCAAATACCCGGACATTTCGGGTAAAACTGGGCAATCTGGTAAGCTCAATTTACAAGCCTCCTATAATTCCCAAAAAAAAAAAAATGGACAAAATACATTTTTGCCCAAAAGGGCGAAACTGCCATCCACAACAATTTACCGGTAAATGCTATAAATATTTACTAGGTTTTGCTTTTGTCTCACTTTTCTTCTTTTAGAACCTGTATTGCCACAAAAACTAAACGGATTCTCCCAAACGCATCCTAAAGTTTATTTGATGGTGTTTTGAAGGCAAAAAAAAAAATTGAACGATAAATAGTACTGTTTAAATAAAAGTAAACTGTACTACGTCCTTTTAACTACTTGTTCAAACATGTCTGTTTTTCAAATTAAAATTTCATTTAAATATTAAACCTCTATCAATCTCCCGAGCAGACGGCAAGTTCTCCGTCGAAGTCGTTTGAAGTCTTACACACAATAGCATACTTAATACTTCAAAGCAATCTTAATAACTTTAATTTTCAGTCATTTAGTACCATAAGCACTTCATTCGGCTGTTTTACATACTAATCTACAAAACTCATATTTGCTCAGCATGAACCCAGACCCAAGCTCAGGTTTTTAGTTGGCTCAACAAATAAATACACAATGCCATTCATCGTGCAATTTGCGGTTACGGCACAACGTCTCTTTTTAATCCAGCGCGCCGCAACGGAACAAACATTTGCCGTCATCCTCCCGTGCGATTTCATCGTGACGGAGTGCTGCTGCTGCACCCGAAACAAGTCATCAGAAGTAACCATACATCATATTTCTCATGCATACAGATTCATTCGAATATGGGGCAGCACACTGACAGAAATAATCCATAAAACTCATACCCAAACACACACAAGCACAAACACAAATAATCCCGTTGGGAAATCCGAATATAAAATTTGCTGGAAAAACTTCCAATTCCTGGTAGGGCGAATGCGATGTAAACACCCACAATACCAAAAAAAATATCCATAACTGCAGATTGAAAATCAAAATCGCGGTAATGTTGAGCAGACAGAGAGAGTGCGAATGAAATTTCTAACATTCACTATCAGTAAAGTGGAAGGAAAAGTTTTCGGAGCAGTATTAATATTTGATTAAAAACTTCTGAACTACACTGTATTAGGTACAGGAACCTTCTCTGAATTGCATTGCTAACAACCGCCGCCGCTCCGCCGAGCGCTAGTGACATTCAGCAGGACAACTGTTCCTGTTATGTAGGATCGGATTGAACAATATTTCCAGCAGAGCCCTGACAGCGAACGGGCGGCGGATTCACTCGTGAGTTGACATTAGGAAACTCAATCTTTCCATCCGAGGTGCGAAGCAAATTCCGTACATATCGTTTCCAAGACGAGGACGATGTTTTCTAGTACGCGAAATTTGTTTTACAATTGCAATTTGAGTTGTGGTAAATGATAATGATTGTTCTGTGTTTAAGTGAGAATTAATTATGAAAATTATAGTTAATTTTTTTGATTTCCAGTTGAAAAAGTTGTTCTCTTAAGTTGACTTGCATCTTAAATTTTGTTTTTCAATTAATTTTCCATGAGAATTAATCAATAGGTTCTTACTTTTTCATCATTAGAAGGCATTTTTTAGAAAAAAAAATCGGACCAAAAAACAGTCTTGCATTTTTTAAGTTTGTGATTTTATGTCATTTTTTTGCCTTTTTTTAAATTGAAAGAAGAAGATAGAAAAATTTTGAACGACATTGATTAACCATCACAACAATAATTTAATATTCATAAATCAAAACTCTGGATTCCAGATGTAGAAATAGCATAGAGAAAAAAAGAGTTCAGACTCAATCAGCCGTGAATTAAGCTTTAAACTGAGGCACTCAGGATTAGAGAGTTTTTCAACAAAATCTTTTTACAAGAGCTAGTTACGTCAAACTGTTTTTAGTTTTTTTTTATCTTACAGAGATGTTTGAATAATTATTTTCATTTTTATGAGGCAGTAGGGGAGGAGCAGGCTATATGCGCCTTTTAAGCAGAATACTGTTTTAATGAAATATTACATCGAATATGTGTACAAAAACTATATACACATGAGCAGACATCTCTTTTCTATACATTGGAGTAATTTTTATGTTGAAATCTTCTTCAGTTTTTGAGAAATCGAATTTATTATAACTGTTGTCAAAATTGTCGAACCTCAAACCGTGCGGGCTAAATGCGCCTATTTATGCATTAGGCATAATTTCTGTTTTTTTGGCAATATTTCCGTATAATTTCATTGGAAATGCTGGAAACTGATTACTTCCATACGACAAAGCTGAAGTTTTATAAAAATGTTTTTCTTTTATTATTTTATAGGCTAAAACAAAAGTTAGGGTTGCCATAGTATGGAGGCGGTTCATCCATAAGAAAAACTTCATCAAATCTGTTTTGAGATCTTCAATTCTCTCTAAGGTGTTAATAAAAGCTTAAATTTGAAGTTTTTATGATAAAGATCATATATTTATTCAATTTAACCTGTTATTTGAGGATAGCGGCATTTGACAAACATGATAGGGGCATACAAAAACACTCTCTTATTCCACTTTCCAATCATTTTGAAATCATCAAAAAAGCTTAAATTTGTTTTTCTTCTAAGGCTGATTTGAATAAGAAATAAAAACCACTCAACTTTTTGTTTTGAGCTTCTTTACGTATAATTTTTAAAAGTCAAAATATTACATCAAAAGGTATCAACACTTTGTATGAATTTTTAAATTTTTTTGAGTTGGTTTATTCATCATATTCTTTCTTGCCTTATGTTCAAAGCGTATCACCCTCAAAATGCATTGATTAGATATGTTGTCTTGTCAGCCATTTCGTCATACAGCCGTAGGGTCATTTAGGAAACCTTTCCCCTATGTTGCGTGTTAACTTGAATAAAGATTTGGAGCACTTGAGCACTGCTTTTTATCCTAAGCATCTCAATTATGATTTATGAATTTTGGTTCTACCAGTTTCAAATTAAAAAAAACTGAAGAATTAAAATGAATCTTGTGAACAAAATCTAGAGTAAAATATGGGTTAAAATTTCATATTCATTACCTACTGATTTTCGATATGTATGATCATGGCCGTAGGAACGGGGGCGGTGGGTTTAACCCCCAAACCCCCCCTCCCCCACATGAGAATGCAGGAAAATCAAGCGTTGTGTTCTACTCTACACTCAAATTTTAAAATTCTTATTCAAATTTTGGTGATTGAGTAAGGTTATTCAAGATTAACAATCTTTACTGATGCCAAAACCTCGAAAACTAATTCCAGGTTCAGAACTCTGCTACAGATTTACAAAATTTCCTCACTTGATGATAGAAATTCATTTCTGAATACTGAATTTTAATAGAATAAACTCATTTCAGGGATCTGGTTCCTTATTACCAAAGTCTAAATTCTATTTCAGTTTTCATATTTCGCATTATGTATCTAGTTTAGGATTTTTGATTTTAAGTTCGCATCATTATCATTTGAAAATATTTGAAAAGGTGTTTCGAAATTGTTATATTTCAAAACCAAATTTGCATTTCATTCAATATTTTATCTATATATTTTTTAACTCATATGCATTAAATAGAATATGGTACTAAAACACAATATTAAGGCTATGATCATAACGATACAAACGCGCGTAATTTTAAAACTATTCGTTTGATCGAAAAACGTGAGCATTCTAGTGTATCTCCTTATACTTCTTATCTATTTGAGCCAAATAAATTTCAGAAGAAAATCAACAGTTCATGAGTTTTCTAGTCGACAATAAAAGGTTCCCGAGGTAATTGGGCAAAAATATTTTAACATATCATTTTTCATCGAAAATTTCTAATAAACACGTAGACTTAGACATCTTAAAAAATAGGCAAGGTAGTTTTTTCACCGTAGTTATCCCCGAAATGAAGTGCCCGGACTCAAAATGATCATAGCTTCAGAAATCATTCTAAGTTTTGGTTTCATATTCAGATCCGAAGTACTTAAACTCAATCCTTTTGCACAATTCAATACTCCGATAAGGCGATCCAGAACTGGTGAGCTCTTTTCTTTTTTTTTGTATTTTTGTGTATGTTTTAATCTTTTCTTTTTCATCAATCCTATCTGCCAAAAGGATTTCCAATAAACATGAATAACCCTTCACCTTCATGTCTGAAACTCGAAATTCATATTTTTATTTAGATTAAAAATAAAATAATGAATTCAGATATGAAACCTAAGACATCAAATATAAAATACTAGATTGATGATTGAGGGCTCTGAAACAAATTTCAAATCCTGGCTCATATCGAAATATTGATCTGGAATCTAAATTCAGGAATGTTTTTTTTAGACATCGCAGACTTATTATTTAAATTCTAAAATTTCAAATTATTTACCAAATTGAATCAGTTATTACTTTAGTTAAAAAATACCAACATGATTTTATTTATGGAATTCTTTTTTAATAAAAATATTTGAGGTTAAAGGAACATGTAATATCCCATAAAAATTTATTAATATTATTAGCAAATTTATCAAGAGCAAAATTTCAAACTTAAACTAGAATTTGGATCGAGATTTTAAGTATCAGGTTTGAACCGTAAACTTCAGTCAATTACTATCAAACAATTAAACTTTTGAAAATTTTACTTATTTTTTTAAATTTATGGTTAAAATCTTTAAATTTGTTCCAGAGTTTGGTAGATTTAGCTTATTTTATTTGAACATAGAACGAGTTTTTTTCATTAAATCTAAGGCTTTCTTATAAAAACTTTTCCTTGATTACGAAAACTACCAAATTTGTAATTTTAAGTACAGACTTTCGATTTTTTATAATTTAAATTTACCTTTTTTATTTTTTTCACTCCAGATGTCAAGATTGAGAATGTTTTAATATGAGTTCAGAATAACAAAAGATAATTCTGTTTTTTTAGGGCTTAGATTGAAAAAAAGTTTTGAGATTTTTTCATGGGTGGCAATTTTATTAAGTTTTTTGTTAAATGTTTTGGAATTTACAGTGTAAATTTTCCAATACAACGTTACGTTTTTTTATATTATTATGCCCAGTTGTTGATATTTATTAATTTCCTAAGTCAAAATTTTTTTTTGTTGTCATAAACTGCTTTAAGGATAAGTAGGCGATGATTTTGCCAGCTGCACGTATTTTTTTACCCATACACAAACTTGAAAAAGTTCACAATTTTGATTAAAAAAATAATATAAGGAATTGATGATTTTCGGACACAGTTCAGTGCATTGAAATCTTCAACCATGGAAAAGTGAATAAGTGATGTAATGATAGTTTACTAATTGTGATTTTGTGAATACTTTTGAGATGCTCTGTTGGAAGAGCACAGAATTTAACCGGAAAGTGGTGCTGCAGATTGCAGGTTTATCCTCAAGATAAGTAATTAGACATTGTATTGTGTTGTGGACTTATAGCCCAATTGAGGGTTTATTAGAAAATTGTTCAGTTTACTGGATAAATTAAGAAATTTTGACGACATCCAAATTTTCCTACAGAGGAAAAAAGGATCCGGCACGAAATACTTCAATGTATAGTTCAAAAATTTGAAAACTCGAGCGCAGGCTGCCAGGCAAGAAAAAGTTATTTGAACAATATCAAACGGATTGTACTACAATTTTGCAGCCCTTTAGGCTTTTTGAAGATGTGCTCGAAATTTGCCGACAAGAACTGTGTGAATAACTTTTGAATGGATGGATGAAAATTGATGATACTACCTAGTAATGTAATGTTTACATGTGCAAATTCTTGTGGCGTTCTGTCTTGTGGTTTTTGAGACAGCGTCCTTTGAATAAGTTTATTGATCAAAATGTTTGGGCAACATATGCATCATCTACGTCTTCATTGCACACAATGAACAATAGTTTTTCTAAATCTAGGCTGTTCTAGTTAAAATTCTTAATTTCCTGGATCTTGACTTTCAAAATAACTCAAAATTTTCTATTTTATTGAAGTTATGACAAGTTTAGCAGATTATTGACTACATTATTGACTTTTTCTCAATCACAACAGTTTTCGCATAATAACACGATTCCAGATCCAACAAAAATTGGGTATCAACTTTGAGGAACCTTTGAAAGTGCTATGGAAGGAAATCGGTTGCATTTGATGGCATTTTTTGTATATTCGGCTGTTAATTGTGCCAATCGTTATGAACCACTTACTGATTATAATCTGCCATAGATCGTCAGCTATATTTAGTATAAGATATAATTTTTTGTTATCTTTTCTTGTCATTCTTCCCCGAAATATTCAGGCGAAGCTTGAAAACGAAAAGTTTCTGACAGGAGTTCCGTAAGGTGCCCACTAGAAAATTTGTTTCTTTTTTTTTTTCTCTGGAATGTTTCTAAAATGATCTGTTTTTTTTTTGTCTGCTGGTCGAATTGGGCAGAAAATCGACCTGATTCACCTGCTTTAGATCGAATTGCGATAATCTAATCCCCTGAATTTCCGTACCGTCATGGAGTTCATCATTCTTACTTTTACTAAAATTTAGGCTTAATGTAAGATCCTCTAGAACTTTTTAAACGATTTGTTATATGCATTTTAGTCACATAGTTGATTTTCAGCTGTTGTGGGGTCTCTCATTGGAACTTTACTAGATTTTTCACAAACATTTCAAACATTTTGATCAATGAATTTATTCATAAGACACTTTCTCAAAAAGCACATGACAGATGGCCACAAAATTTGCACTTGTAAACATTACGTTACTAGGTAGTATCTTTAAAAATTTAATTTATTTTTATGCATCTATTCAAAAGTTATTCAGAAATGCAAGTGTTGGCTTTTTTTCGAATACAGTTGTTTGACGATAATAATTGATGATAATAATGAGCAATAGTGAACAATGGACAGATTGGTTTGAGCCGTTTCAAATAAACGAATTGTTAAAAATTGAACAGATTTTTTTTTAAAGTGAGTCAAAATTCTATTTTTAATTGATTCTGAATCATGATCATGCGAAAGTTGTTCTCTCATTTTTAGAAGCATTCTACACCCAAAATTCAGCCTCTGTGCCAATGGCGTGTAGTCAATTTCATAGCATCATTGGTACAAGAAGATAACGCGACCGGCACTGATTCGATTTGCGCCCACCGGCATTAACCTCCAAGCGGAACAGAATTGCGTATGTCTGAATGAAACAAAATAAAAACGTTTTCGCGTCCCTCCCCATCGCATCACAAGACGAAGAAGGATGGAAATAAATACCGGCCAACACCAGGCAGCCAGCGAACCGAGCACTGTGCGTGTGAATGTAGCAAAAGCAACAACAAAAACATTCCTTCAATTTACCGGCAAACAATCATCGGCCAAGCTGCCCGGCTTTAGCAGCTGTGTATATGTAGCGTGTGTATGTAATAGCAGGCAGTAAGCAAAGCACAGTTCTCATTCAATGGGTTTCCCGTTCCTTCACTCCCGTTCCCTTTCCCGTTTCCATCTTAAGACAATGGAATGCATTGAAAGGAGGCCAAACGCCGGGAAGCCGCCGTTGTACGTTATTTTGTGATTGATCGGTAACATAAAGCCTATGACAAATATCCCTCGTCCTGCATAAAGCTCGAATAGTACACTGGTTAGAATGTCGGACTGGCAAGACGTTATAATTGGTGATTTGAGTTCGATTCTCGCTACGGCGCTGTGGTTTTAATTTTCATTTTCTTGTTTCTGGGATGAATTATCCAATAGGAAGGAAATCCCATAGAATATTTTTCTTGTTTCGCTTGAATGTAGTGGTCATCATTTTGATTGGGAGCCGAGTCCTTATGCCAGTAACGGTTTTTCAAACATACCGTGCACATTTCAGCGCATTATCGGCACAGAGATTTGCTAAATAGGCATTGGATTTTTGCAACCTCTTCTATGGGTGTAGATAAACAATGAGAATTTACACTTTAAGTTTGAAAAAAAATTACTTACACTTACAACTCAAACTCAGAATATTGATTCTTTTTTTTAAGTTAAGGTTACATACATACTACATGTATAAGGTGGCCAGATAGCCCGGTTTTATTCGGGTTTATCCGGATATTTAATACAAAGTTTGACAAAATTCCGGTCCATCCCGGTTTCCCGGATTTCATTGAAAAAGCCAGGATTTTGCCGAATTAGTACACGTTATTTGCAAAACCAACAATAAACAACAAATTGTGCTGTAAAAATGGTTATTAATGTGCTGCAAACGATTTTTCTGAGCAAGTTTTATAAAAATAATAAAAAAGTTTTTCGAAAGCCTTAATTACAATTTCAAAACTGCTGACAAGTTAAAATGAAAAAAAAAAAAAACTTTATAGTTTTTTTTTCCTTAATTTGTGTTGAGTAATTCCTGAGTTTTGACCTGATTTGTCCGGATATTGTCCAGATTTTTGGTCGACAATTTCGAAATCCAATGCCCGGATTTTTCCAGGATTAAAGATAATAGCAAGGATTTGAAAAAAAAAAAACTTACAATCTTATGCAGGGCCGTAGGAAGAATCGGCTCATGGGGGGGGTTTTGATGACAATTTTTTTCCTTTAATATTTGTGCTTGAACAATGCATACACAAGTGAAAAAATGTACATGTACTAAGTACAAGTGGTTCAAGTTAAAGTTACTTTGCATTAAAAGTTTTGAAAATTAGTCCTAGGAGATTTTTTTTTTAAAGAAGCTTTTAAAAATATAGGTAGCTGTGATATAGTTCCGTTGGTAAATCAGTTGCCTTCTGAGCTGATGTCCGTGAGTTTGAGCCCAAGAGTAAACATTGAACACAGTTGTCCCAGAACTCCCAGATAAGTGATAAAAGTCACGAGTAGCACAATGATATAGAAACGATTATCATAATCGAAACAGAAAAAAAAGGATTTTGAACGCTTCATTTAGAAAAAAAAACTTTTTTATTTACTTACATTAGGGAGCTAATTCTTTTGAATCAAAAGCATAACCATTTTAAGCAGGGCTGAAAATGTATCAAATATTCAGCAATAAAAGTAAAAAGTAAGGTTTACTGTTCAAATAAGGTTATTTTCTACTTTTGTAAACTCGATTTTAATTTAAGATTTTAGTTAGAACCTGTGATTTTAAAGAATGAAGAATCTGCAATAAATGTAAATAATGTTAAATAAATTTCCAGCTGAATTTTTACCTGAGGATAAGTAACAAGTTTAACAATTATCATTAATTTTTTTAATATTTCATTATTATAATCCTGTGATCCCGTAAAAATTTAAATCTAGATATTAAAAAAAAACAGATTCTTTGAAATGAATCCAGATCTAATTTTTTATGTGTGATTTTCATCAGGTTTGTGTTTCCAAACTGACTTTGATTGATTTTTTTTTAAACCAAGAATTAAAGTTACGAAACTGCGATCTCTTCCAATTTGAATACTTAATGAAATTTAAACATTGATATTTTAATATTGATTATAAAACTTAAATTTGAGCTAAATCTGGATACAAACCTGGAATACTATTTCCTAGTCTGAATTCAGCATTTTGAATCAAAATTCAAAACCTTAATCTAAATTCCAGATAACAAATCCTATGAATTTGAAACCAAAAAGCGAAATTTGTATCAGAATCCTTAACCAGAAATCTTTTATTTGATTCTGAATTTATGGTTTTCAATATGATTTTTTTCAATAAATTAATTCGAAATAAAACGTGTAAATTTGAATAACATATTCAATGATGAAATTGCTTCACATTTTTCAATTCTGAACTTTCTTATGTTTCAACTTAGCATAAAAATTAAGGATAAATATTGACCCAAACCCAAACCCCATATTCCGAAATTTAAAAATTCATCATATTTTAGATTGAAATGCATCACCAAGGTTCAAAGCAGGATTCTATACCAAACTGAAAATAAAGAACAATAAACTGGATACTTACTAGATTTTTTTCAGCAAGGATCCGGGCTGGGCAAATCCAGGCAATTTTATTTCAAAATTTTGCGAAATTGGGGCATATTGTTTCATAATTTTCTCAAAAAGCCGGCCAATATGCAGGCGAATTTCGGAATTATTTCATTTAAATACAAAAAAAACTCGTGGAAAACTGTTTTCATTTAATTGAACCACATCAGCCGATTCAGAATCATATTTAAGGTTTCCAATAAATCGTTTATGTATATTTTGACAAAATTCGTTTAAAAAAAATATTTGGATGCAAGATAAATAACTCTTATGACTCAATTGAAATTTTCGTTTGATTTTGCAAAAAGAGTGAGCAATTTTGGTCAAAATCCGGATAATCTGATAAGCTTAGTCTAACTTCATTGAGATTCAATATTTGGGACTGAATTACTATCAACAATTGAGAAATTTTTTGAAAAATAGATGTAAATTGTGGACCTGGAATGAGATTTTGAGTCGATATTATTATACTATATTATACTATAGTTACTATAGCTGTTCATCAAAATCTGATTAGAAATATCAAATTTGTCTTGGAATTTTTGGACCTTCATGGGGGGGTTTAACCCCCAAAACCCCCCCCGTTCCTACGGCCATGATCTTATGTATGTAGTTCAATTTCTATAAACTGAACATTAATATCAATAACTGGTTAAAATTGATTCTAAATTTAAAAAAATATATTTATTTTTGGTTTGTTTTAATTTATTAATTTCAATTTTAGTTCCTTATTCTGTATCTGTGATTGCCGAAGTTTTCTACAATAAACTCTGATCAAATTTAAGGATAAACATAAAAACTTCTTTTGATTTAAATTATTACATTCTTTTCGTTAATTTTATAAACTTCGACGGAATTTGTAACTTTCATTGTTTTTCTTTGTCTTTTCCTGATTTCCCGAATGCCTATTTTTTTAAAATTTGCTGATGAAACTGATTTTCTAATTTTCCTATCTGATTTTCTGCTCTAATATGTGATGTGAGCCTACTTGGTTGAATAATTTGGCTGGATCAAAGCAATCGAAAGATTTATTTTAATTCAACAACGGTACCGTGGTTGAATTAAAAGGAATCTTTCGATACCTTTTATTCAGTCTTTCCTGCTTTTCTTATTTTCTGATTCATAGATTTTCTATGAATTTCTGATTTGATGATTTGATGATTTGATGCTTTGATGATTTGATGATTTGATGATTTGATGATTTGATGATTTGATGATCTGATGATTTGATGATTTGATGATTTGATGATTTGATGATTTGATGATTTGATGATTTGATGATTTGATGATTTGATGATTTGATGATTTGATGATTTGATGATTTGATGATTTGATGATTTGATGATTTGATGATTTGATGATTTGATGATTTGATGATTTGATGATTTGATGATTTGATGATTTGATGATTTGATGATTTGATGATTTGATGATTTGATGATTTGATGATTTGATGATTTGATGATTTGATGATTTGATGATTTGATGATTTGATGATTTGATGATTTGATGATTTGATGATTTGATGATTTGATGATTTGATGATTTGATGATTTGATGATTTGATGATTTGATGATTTGATGATTTGATGATTTGATGATTTGATGATTTGATGATTTGATGATTTGATGATTTGATGATTTGATGATTTGATGATTTGATGATTTGATGATTTGATGATTTGATGATTTGATGATTTGATGATTTGATGATTTGATGATTTGATGATTTGATGATTTGATGATTTGATGATTTGATGATTTGATGATTTGATGATTTGATGATTTGATGATTTGATGATTTGATGATTTGATGATTTGATGATTTGATGATTTGATGATTTGATGATTTGATGATTTGATGATTTGATGATTTGATGATTTGATGATTTGATGATTTGATGATTTGATGATTTGATGATTTGATGATTTGATGATTTGATGATTTGATGATTTGATGATTTGATGATTTGATGATTTGATGATTTGATGATTTGATGATTTGATGATTTGATGATTTGATGATTTGATGATTTGATGATTTGATGATTTGATGATTTGATGATTTGATGATTTGATGATTTGATGATTTGATGATTTGATGATTTGATGATTTGATGATTTGATGATTTGATGATTTGATGATTTGATGATTTGATGATTTGATGATTTGATGATTTGATGATTTGATGATTTGATGATTTGATGATTTGATGATTTGATGATTTGATGATTTGATGATTTGATGATTTGATGATTTGATGATTTGATGATTTGATGATTTGATGATTTGATGATTTGATGATTTGATGATTTGATGATTTGATGATTTGATGATTTGATGATTTGATGATTTGATGATTTGATGATTTGATGATTTGATGATTTGATGATTTGATGATTTGATGATTTGATGATTTGATGATTTGATGATTTGATGATTTGATGATTTGATGATTTGATGATTTGATGATTTGATGATTTGATGATTTGATGATTTGATGATTTGATGATTTGATGATTTGATGATTTGATGATTTGATGATTTGATGATTTGATGATTTGATGATTTGATGATTTGATGATTTGATGATTTGATGATTTGATGATTTGATGATTTGATGATTTGATGATTTGATGATTTGATGATTTGATGATTTGATGATTTGATGATTTGATGATTTGATGATTTGATGATTTGATGATTTGATGATTTGATGATTTGATGATTTGATGATTTGATGATTTGATGATTTGATGATTTGATGATTTGATGATTTGATGATTTGATGATTTGATGATTTGATGATTTGATGATTTGATGATTTGATGATTTGATGATTTGATGATTTGATGATTTGATGATTTGATGATTTGATGATTTGATGATTTGATGATTTGATGATTTGATGATTTGATGATTTGATGATTTGATGATTTGATGATTTGATGATTTGATGATTTGATGATTTGATGATTTGATGATTTGATGATTTGATGATTTGATGATTTGATGATTTGATGATTTGATGATTTGATGATTTGATGATTTGATGATTTGATGATTTGATGATTTGATGATTTGATGATTTGATGATTTGATGATTTGATGATTTGATGATTTGATGATTTGATGATTTGATGATTTGATGATTTGATGATTTGATGATTTGATGATTTGATGATTTGATGATTTGATGATTTGATGATTTGATGATTTGATGATTTGATGATTTGATGATTTGATGATTTGATGATTTGATGATTTGATGATTTGATGATTTGATGATTTGATGATTTGATGATTTGATGATTTGATGATTTGATGATTTGATGATTTGATGATTTGATGATTTGATGATTTGATGATTTGATGATTTGATGATTTGATGATTTGATGATTTGATGATTTGATGATTTGATGATTTGATGATTGATGATTTGATGATTTGATGATTTGATGATTTGATGATTTGATGATTTGATGATTTGATGATTTGATGATTTGATGATTTGATGATTTGATGATTTGATGATTTGATGATTTGATGATTTGATGATTTGATGATTTGATGATTTGATGATTTGATGATTTGATGATTTGATGATTTGATGATTTGATGATTTGATGATTTGATGATTTTGATGATTTGATGATTTGATGATTTGATGATTTGATGATTTGATGATTTGATGATTTGATGATTTGATGATTTGATGATTTGATGATTTGATGATTTGATGATTTGATGATTTGATGATTTGATGATTTGATGATTTGATGATTTGATGATTTGATGATTTGATGATTTGATGATTTGATGATTTGATGATTTGATGATTTGATGATTTGATGATTTGATGATTTGATGATTTGATGATTTGATGATTTGATGATTTGATGATTTGATGATTTGATGATTTGATGATTTGATGATTTGATGATTTGATGATTTGATGATTTGAGTATTTGATGATTTGATGATTCGATGATTTGATGATTTGATGATTTGATGATTTGATGATTCGATGATTTGATGATTATTTGATTTTCAGATATTCTGACTTTTCTGATTTTCTGATTTTCTGATTTTCTGATTTTCTGATTTGATGATTTTCTGATTTTCTGATTTTCTGATTTTATGATTTTTTGATTCTCTGATTCTCAGATTTTCTGATTTTTCTTTGGTTTTCTGATTTTCTGATTTTCTGATTTTCTGATTTTCAGATTTTCTGATTTTCTGATTTTTTGATTTTCTGATTTTCTGATTTTCCGATTTTCCGATTTTCTGATTTTCTGATTTTCTGATTTTCTGATTTTCTGATTTTCTGATTTTCTGAGTTTCTGAGTTTCTGATTTTCTGATTTTCTGATTTTCTGATTTTCTGATTTTCTGATTTTCTGATTTTCTGATTTTCAGATTTTCTGATTTTCTGATTTTCTGATTTTCTGATTTTCTGATTTTCTGATTTTCTGATTTTCTGATTTTCTGATTTTTTGATTTTCTGATTTTCTGATTTTCCGATTTTCTGATTTTCTGATTTTCTGATTTTCTGATTTTCTGATTTTCTGATTTTCTGATTTTCTGATTTTCTGATTTTCTGATTTACTGATTTTTTGATTTTCTGATTTTCTGATTTTCTGATTTTCTGATTTTCTGATTTTCTGATTTTCTTTTCATCACTTTAAATTAAATGATTTCAGGCTTCTCATTCCGCCTGTTTAATATTTACTCATGTGAATCAAACTTATATAATTTTGATTTGTTTAAAAATACTCAACTTGTGATGAAAATTGAAAAGTTTTCCCACAAATTGAATCTAATTTAATTTGTATTCTAGGATTATCCCGCTCACTGAACATAGTGGAGAATGGTTTGATTATGCCATTTTGCCAAACAACATTTCCTGATTCCGGTTCAGGCAGGTTTGTTGGCTATTGGAAAGCACGTGCTACCGTTTCGTTTTATTTGTAGTTTAGATCACATTCCTAGAGCGGTTTTTGGCTTCGTTTTATGTAGGTTTTTCGCCCGTTACCAGCAGCATCATCATCATCAGGATACACATTGAAACACAAAACTTGTATGTAAATATCTCTTTTTTCCGGTTGTTGTTTGCGAATGCCGGCCCGTGGGTGTAGTTTTTCTGGCCGCCCACCCACCCAAATCATACACATGTTCGAATGTTTGAATCAAACAGAGTGATTAGTGGTTTGCTGCCAACATGCCACGGCAAAATGGGTAGTCATAAAAATCATGTAAATGATCTTGATCTATTTATAAGTGGGCCCTAATGACCGTTTCAACGATGGATGGATGTTTGCATCGAGATTTCATCCCACGGGGGCATTTCTATCGCCATCAGCAAATAACTAGCCGAAAAGAGTAAAACAGTGATGGTGTTTCTGGTTGTTGTGTCTGCAACTCCAAATTTGTGTGAAGGCAAAACAATTCTTCTAATCACAGCCGTTTCTTAGAAAAAGACTTCACAGCCCTGCTTAATCCGGCTTTGGGGGAAACTTTTGGCAAATTGCTTTAACATTTTTTTCTTGATCTTGAATCTGGAGAGGGCTACCTATATCCTCACCGGAGATTGGCCTTTGAACTTTGTGCAATCGGATCAAAACCTTTTGCATAAGAATACAATCAACTTCAAATGAATAAAATCTAGATTACCTGACTGATCAAAGTGCCCAAGATAAATGAGTTTTTCTCCTTTCTCCCGCAGCCTCTTTAAGCCACTCTCACGTATTAAATTATACAAGATTGCCTAAATCAATGTTAAAAGAAATCAGAGAGATAATATTTCTGCTAGAATTTATGGTGCGTTTCCGTAGCGGGGAACCTTTTTCGGCAGATCTGTTCAGCCAGAATTAGGCCCGGCCTCAGTCGAACAGTAGGAAAAAAAGCAGATGTTAGATGCTTCCGGCAATTTTGGAAAACGGCACAAAAAAGTAATATACACAGCAGCAGCAGCAACAGGGAGGAATCGAAGAAAAGTAGGATGAGGAGGAGTGAGAGTAAAAAAAGGAAAAAAATCACCCTGATTGGGGTTGGACGCGTGGAGTCTACATTTAACTAGCAATTTTTCTTCTCATCCATTGGGCGTTGTCGGTGGAAATTTGTGCGCGGGCAATAAATAAACTAGTAATTAACTGCAATTTCGTGGCATTGAATCTTTTTTTCTGTTCGCTGCTGGACTGTCAATAAATTATAGACTACATGGATAATGTTGCTTTTTTGTTTAGAATTGAGTGTTTATCTCATTCTTCATAGGTTGATTATTTTTATGATCCTTCGAGTTTACATTTGAATAGCGTAAACTGTGCTGTATACAGTTGAACAAAATGTTCGTGTGGTAAAAAATCTATTTGTTAGCGAAAATTGAAAACGGCTATCACCATATATCAATTTCTGGAATGTATCATGTTTGTAGAGTGTTCCATTCCCGGCCTATTTCCCGGGAATTATCGGGAATTCCATACATGAAATTCCCTGAAATGGACAGTCATTGGACACTCTAGTTTTTAGACATTTTATCCTTCAATTTCTACTACAACGAGGTGATTTAAGTCCTACTTCAGGTGTTTGAAAATATCCTGGAGCAAAATAACCGCAGATCAAAGTCTCTTCCTTGGCATAGCTTTTTGTGAAGGGTTTACCTCAGAACCTTCCTGGAATTCAGAATCGATTTCTATTTGTGTTTTTCTTTCCTGTTTGCAATCATTTTTATAGAGCGACTAACTGCCATCAGTATTATTTTTGTAACTCCATCTCAGCTGTCCGTTGCACTACGACCTTTTTTTTTTAAATTTTATTGCTTATCAATGTGAATAGCCATATGAAAGTGGGAAGTCAAGCTAAATACAGACGTTTGATGTGGCAATTTTTAGAATTTCTTACAAATTTGATTCATACGGACAGCCCAGGAGAGAGCTTTAACGACGAAGAAATCAGCAAGATCATACTTATAGTGTTGGACGAACATTACACAATTAAGATCATCATTCGCCATGCTTGTGAATTTCTCGTACCTCGAAAACTCTAGGCATGAGACATAGAAACTCTTCGGGTGTAAGCAGAGCAGATAGAAAAATCGCAAAATGGGATAATTTCTTCTCAAAATAAAAAAAAAATCAATTTTAGGGCCTGAAACAATACATTCTTCACGTGAAGTTTTCTGAAAAATCCAAATCTGCCATCGTATTTGAACTTAATTATCCAGAAAGCTTTTCTTATTATGTCCTAGCAACATGATATTTTAAGTCACTGATATTCCATAAAAAGATTTTTTTTTTCCAAACACTTACATTAAAGGGCGAACACGAAACTATTGTGAAACCGAAAATGTCATGCCAATTTTCTTATAATGTTTAGAATTAAACCAAAATTTTAGGGTAGTTTTGTACATATATTTACTTCAAAAATCAAAAGAAAAATCAATCGATGGAGCCTTGAGTGTCAAATTGAACGCGTTTTTGCTTGATACCCTCCATCAAAGTCTTTACTGTGTCATCCGGTACCAGTTTCTAAGTTTTTTTTTCCATTTTCTTAACATGTCCTTCTCGTCTTTGACTGTCCCGGAATTTGCTTAAAATCGGCTTTAATATACGTTTCGTCGTCCATCACACAGCTGCCATATTTATTCACCATCTTCTCGTACAGTTTCCGTGCCCGAGTTTTAGCTGTCGATTGTTGCCGCTTATCGCGGTTTGGGAAGTTCTGTACCTTGTATGTATGTAGTCCAGCTCTCTTTTTTGCGTTCTGGATGTAGCTCAGCGGCATGCCGATCTTTTTAGCCAAATCCCGGCTTGAGACGTCGGGATTTGCTTTAATCATCCGCTTTACTTTTCCCTTTGTCTTTTTGTTCTCCGGTCTCGGTTTTCTTTCAGCTCCTTTGCCGTGCTCGAACTTCAACCACTACTGGAAGCGCTTTAACAATCTGAAGACGGTTGAATGGTGAATGTTCAACATTTTTCCCAACTGTCAGAGCGACAGGTCAGGAAATTCCAAGTGTTTGGAAAGAATTTGTTCTCTCGACTCGCGTTGGTTCATCTCCATTTTCGTTGAATCAAAAAACATGACTTCGAGTTTGACA
Source organism: Uranotaenia lowii (assembly GCF_029784155.1). Classification (NCBI taxonomy): domain Eukaryota; kingdom Metazoa; phylum Arthropoda; class Insecta; order Diptera; family Culicidae; genus Uranotaenia; species Uranotaenia lowii. Next base: position 427,339,180 of record NC_073692.1, read on the forward strand.
GCATGTAGATAAAACACATCAATGAGAAAGTGGGCAAAATTTGGTTGATTTTTACCCAATGGTAAAAAAGTTATGCACTGTTGAATGTGTTCCAATAATTTCGTGTTCGACCTTTATCCACCTTAAATCATTGGCCTTGAAATGCTTGGTAGACAGTAGATTGATTGATTGATTGATTCTTTATTAAACTCAGCACATAAATGGCTATTTGTACATGATTTTTCAAATTTTACAAAAATATCTTACATTTAATTAAAGGTAATAATTGTATAATTAATGATTACCGTCAACTGGGGCAATATGCAACACTTTTCAACTTCAATGGCTTCTAAAATCTTAATGCCTACAGATAATCATACCTCTTGTACATCAAAAGTTTTAAGGTTGATGGGGCACTAAATTGAAGTAGTCAAAAAACCTCTTGGAAAGAAGAATTAATTGTTTAATTTCCCGATCAGACTACGTCGTATCGGGTAGTTCCGGTTTCAAATTCGGACTTGATCAGGCAGTCAAAGGGCTATCGAGGCTCATCTACTCACTTACCACTCGTAATCAGAAGAGGAAAGTTCGCTTAGTTTGATTAATTACTAGCTTGCGTACTGCCGCTATTCGCAAGACTGTCCCATATGCATTTTGTCATTTTTCAGTTTATCTGGAAAATCGTTCAAATGCAGTTAGTTCTTCAATTTAGACTTAAAACTTTCATAACTTTGTTCTCAACATATATGAAAAAAATATCAAGTCATGTCTGTCCCATATGAAATATACCCGCAAAGCTGTCCCATATGTCTATTTATACAGAATGCTTCAAAATTGCTCCTCTAATTTACGTTCATTTTACAAATATTCATACAATGTGTGCGACAAAATAAGCATTCATTGAAATTGCGAAAGTTAGACTAGAAAAAACAGTACAGTAAAGTTAAGAATAACATTCTCCATAACTTTTACAAGCTAAGTAATGGGTAAATTCCAATAAACTGTTTTTTTTTTAAATTTCGCATGAAGCTTTTTGAATTTCTTTGTAAAACATGGAAAATAGTCAGCTACAAAGTCATATTTTTTAGGTTTTTGTCATGCTGTTACTTGCTGCTTGGACTTTCATAAAATCTATGAACAAATATACGTACCTGGTAGCACGTAGCACACGCTTCAGTCATATTGAATTGATTTTTCTCATCAAATATTTGCAGCTAAGATACTTTGCTGTTTCTGATTCAGCATTAATTTAATTTGAAGGTAGTTATAGTCTTTCTAAAAAAGACAATCGATCGAAAAACTTTCCAAAATATGATGGTACAGGTTGTTTTATTGATGGAACGTTGTTATTCATTTTATTTTAGACCCACTCAATTCTTACTTTTTTTTTTTTTTTTTGTTTCGATTATAGTCGTTTTACCATCTTGATGGCATTCGCGACTTTATCTACGTTACAGTTGGCGAATCGTTATTGAAAAACTTATCCGGTACAACTGTGTTCGATGTTTACTCTTGGGCTCGAACTCACGGACATCGGCTCAGGAGACAACAGACTTGCCAACTGAGCTATATCACAAGCCCACTCAATTCTTACGATAAACTATCTTTGACAATCTAAACATGTCATAAACATCATTTCAAACTTATTTTTATCAGTAAACAACCAGTTAAGTGAATTAAATAGCGCAGATAGAGAGAATCAAAACTGATGAAAGAAAAGCCAAATATGGGACAGCTTTGCGGGTATATTTAATCCGCATGCGAAATATACTCGCATGTATGTCCCATCATTATTTTCTCCTCCGCATCAACAACTTCCAAATCAAAAACACATTGGACGAAATTCTACAACAATTATCTTAATATCTGTGAAGAAAGAAGAAGAAAAGGTAAAGTTTCAACCGAGAAATCCACGAAAGTTTACAAAAATCTTTAAAGCCGTTTTTCTCGGTTCGTTGTTTTTGCATATGGGACAGACTTGCCGGCAGCGGCAGCGTAATAGTTAATTGAATTGGTAAATTGTTTAAGTTCATCTTGTCATCCCCAACTTAGTGTCCCACTTAACACGTTCGTCGTCACGTCACCCATATTCGGCAGACGGGTGTATTTCCTGGGGGGCCCCGTCACATCAAAAAGCAGGTGACGCTCTCTTACTTGAGTTTACCGCTCAGCTTCGCAACACGTTTCAAATATGGGAGTTCTCCCTCTTTGCTTTCCCTCTCTGAAAATTTCTTTGGGCCCGGCTAGCAAAACTACCAAAATGAGCGTGGCGACGAACGTGTTAAAATTCAATTCTCTCTCTTAACACGTTCGTCGCCACGTCACCCATATTCGGGTGACGAGTGTATTACCTGGGAGGCCCCTTCACATCAAAAAGCATGTGACGCTCTCTCACTCAAGTTAGCCGCTCAGTTTAGCCACACGTTACAAATAGTGGAGTTCTCCCTGGTTGCTTTCTTGCTCCGAGATTTCCTTTGGGCCCGGCAAGTAAAACAACCAAAATGAGCGTGGCGACGAACGTGTTAAGCCCGTACAGAAAAAGTAGTGGGAAAGGTTGTGGCCAGTATTAGAAAGGCAAGGTGTGATAAAATCCGAGGTACGTAAAAGTGAAACTTTGAAAGGCCCTAGGTGAGACAAATTTATGTTTTGTGCTAGAACCTCCACCGGCTACAACGACACGACGTAACGGGCACTAGCGACGCCTGCCTGTGGCCGGCGACGCGGCTACCTTCGGAATCTTCGCCGCTGTCGAGTAGCAGTGAAAGGAGCACGGACAAGACCCATCTGACCAGGCGCCCCCGTAGACGAGGTCATCCGGGCGACGTGTCCACCATCGACTCTACAACAACACGCCACCACAATTACCAGACTAATTTTACCACCCATTTGTCGTTGCAGTGGGGCTAAGAGTATGCTCCCTGTAAGCACACGGCCAGCTTAACATTTTGCGGTTTCATCTTAACAGCAGTCACAACTACGAAGCGCCGAGCCCAAAAAAGGTGGTTTGCTGCAACACCAGTACCAGCGCTTCATCCATAGCGGGCTGATCGTTGAACGCCAATACTGGACGGTTGAAGCACGGCAGCAAAACCAGTGAGGTTCGTCGTGAAACAAACCCCGCTGAAGCATTAATCACAAATCATGAGTACTTATACAAATCCGACGTGTCGCTTTAGTGATTGAAACTGTACAGTATCATTTTCGAGGCATCGCAACCTTAGCCTTTACGTTGCGTTTGCGAAGGATTAGATCCGTCACGTTTTTCCGGCGGACTATTCGGAATTTGGGAACGGACAGGCGAGCCGAGGAAAGTAGCCATTCTTTTCGCCACCCACGGGGTGGAAAACTGGAAAATCCGGAACATTTACCGGTGATCGTTCTCGGAGAATTACGAAACACCAAGCGTCTCCATCAGCATGCTTGAACGGTCGAAACGTAGAGAGAGAAATTTGAATCAATAAGACCTTACACATGAAACAAATGTAAACCACAAAACACAATTCAATCTGTAATAAAACCATGTAATTGTAAAGGAATAACAGCCTAGACCGTTTGAACCGAAATGATCGATTGATTGGGGACATTGGGAAGGGGGTTTCACGTTGTTCGTAGTTTGCTATCGTTGTAGGATACCACTCCATTTTGAATTATTTACTGCGGAGATTGATCACGAATCCAATCACGACTTTCTTTTTCACAGGGTATAGGGAGTAGGAGCTCGCCCGAAGGCTTACAAAACCTGGCTGCTCGCTTTGAAATCGAACAACTGTTGGCTCTCTTTTCCAAGAACTCTTTGGCTCTATCTCGTTTCCGGGGCGGCTCGACAGAGTCGAAGTACGGATCCTATTTCAGAGACTCTTCCGCTTCTTCCCTAAATAAGGGAATCAAAGGAACTCACGACTGAGTCTCAGAAAGCTGGACAACACAAGAAAGGGTGAGTGGTCTTCCATTAGGAAGTGGCGCTTAAGCCACCTACTTACACAGGAAGCGTGATCGCGTCTCGCGTTATAAACGCATAAAGCACCAATTGCAGGAATTGTTTTGTTTTTTTTTCGAATTAAATTTTACATTTTTCTATCAAAAATGTTTTGCTGCATACATTCAGGGGTAAAAACTACTACAAAATATTCTATTATCTTAAATATAAATTTTAAGGATGGATGAAATTTTAATGTTAACAAACGCATAATGCAAATCAATCAAATCCAGCATATGGAAACGCGATTCATGAGATTAAGTTCTGATTTCCATTTTGTTGCATTTTACCCCAGACAGCTAACTGAATTATAAAAATATTTATTTAAAAGACATTGTCCGAAAAATATTTATACACCAACAGTGTTGGTATAGGATAATGAAAGCAATATAAAATTTGTAGGTGATATCATTAAGCCAATCCGTCATACTAGGTAAAGTTTTTTTACGGCATCGCAAAATATGAGAAATTGTACATCTATTGCTCGATTTTTTAAATTTTTTATGAGAATCAAAAACATTAAAAAACTCTTTTACGATGTTAATAACTATGTCATCATCAATTTGTTATCATTCAATGATAACTTTATTACAGTATATTGAAATAAAATTTGAATGAGAATTGTGGTATACAAATGTTGCATCTAACCCTGCTTTTGCATCCCAGTTTGACGGTAGGTATATCTTATTAAGTGGATACTAGGGTTTTGTTTTTTTTTTTGCATATTTTGTTGACTTGGATGAGTATTTATCACTCTTCACATGGCTACCAACTTTCATTTCATTTTAAATCTACAAATGATTTTATTTAGGCATTTTACTGATAAAGTTTTAATGTGTCGAGAGTACTTTTCTTAACTTTGTTAACAACTGTTAAACAAACACACACATATAGAATCTCAGTGAAATTTCATGTTTCTTTGAAGGAATCTAAATTCTACTTAAAACTAAAGCGTACATCTTCCAAGGGTTTAATTGCTAGCATTGTACTAATGCTAACACCACCAGCCCACAGAAAGAGTACTATGTATGCCGTGACCGAGATTCGATCTCATGACCTCTGGCCTCGCAACGGTCAGCGGCCGTTTTCCCTCATCATTTGTTCATCTCGTTTTAAGAAGGATGATTAATTAAAAAAAATGAACTTCCTCATTCCAGTAATTTGGTAAAAAAATCGGCAAATCTGAAAAAAAATATAATGTTTTCTTTTCCTCCAAATTTGATAAACATTTTATTTCCTTTTCTCACAATTAAAAAAGAATAAAAATATACCAGGATGGTTAACCTTTTTCAGCATCAAAATTTTCTGCATCAAGAGCTATATAACCGAATGTTTAAAGAAAAGATCTTAGAATTAAAAAAAATACTCTCTGAAGCCACCATGTAGATATCGTATTAGTTAACAATGAAAGTACACAGATGGTTTTTTTTTTACTTGAGAGATCTTGCCTTTCGAGAAAAATTGTGTAAATATGAGTTCGTCCCACGAATTTTGTTAAAAATAATCTCCAGGAGCTTTATGATATTTCCTTAGGCTGTGAGACTCAAGGATTTATTTAGAGAATTTTGGCATTCTAAAAATGTTCTACGAAATAGAAATTCTAATAAATTTCGCTACCATTCAAATAGTTATTTGTAAAATCTTAACTCCTTTTAAGTATAAAAGAACTCTAAATGTCTTTTCTAGGAGGGAAATATATTATCTATTTTTATCTGACAACCCACAAATGACTTTGCTTAATTTTACTGGAACTAAAAAAAAGTAGGAAACAAATCTGCGCTGAAAAGCCGCCATTAAACTGCAGCCTGTGTATAGCCTTGAAATTGTAACCTCGCAAGTGGGTATCCACTGAACTGCACTGTTTCTTGGTCCTTGGCGCAAGTTTGCGTAGAATATTCCGATATGATCTCGGATTATCCGCTTATTATTCCAGTGCTCGTCCTACCAGCAAAAGCTTTTCCGCCAAGTGGTTCATGTACCTATCTAGTATGAAGCTAGCTACTTGGTTGGTTGGTGGATGCAACTGATGCCACTTGTTTTTTTTCTTCTATTTTTTTGCTATATTTTTCTTTCCTTTCCTACTTAGTCAAGAAGCACTAACTAGACAAGCTGAATCAGATTCTGCCATCACTTTATTTTTTCCTTCTCTTCATGTAACCATTCATCGAACACGACGGGTGCGTTATTTGGGTGGATGTTATGCCGTGCATTTTCATCAAATGCAGACCTCTGTATGTATTCTATTGGCGTACGCAAAGTTTATGAAAAAAATCGTAGTACCAGAACATCCTGATATTAAACTAGCTGAACATCATATGTAAAAGTATACAGAAAGTGTCAGTTTATAAAGTGGCATAAAAACTTCTATTAGATTTGGTCTCAGCTGGTTGGCATGTTGATTTTTAATATTTTTTTTTAAATGTTATTGTTTCGAAAGTTTACGTCCTTAACGTTTCCCTTATTTCAGACAATGGTCCCGTTATCCGGAAGGGTATCTACTTTGCCGCCATTATTCCATTGAACAAAATCTTTCTGTTTGAACGAGTTCATATTGCTTCTCTAGGAGTTGTTGAATGAAAAAAGTTTAAAAATACTTGCCGGGTAATCGGAGCAATCGATCTGGAAAAAGTTTTTTCTTTCACTTTCTCTGTCTCTCTCGTCTCGATTCCCGGACCACGAATCCCAGACCATTTCCGGACCATTTTCCCAAAACGTTTATCCAAGCGGCAGATCGGTGAGGGAGACGGAAAAAGGGGTAACAGGAAAGAAAATATCTGGTAAAGTTTTATTTGATGTTGTCCCTCTGACGGAATGCCGTTACAGCCACACGCTATTTGCATTCGTAATATTCCAATTTCTTGCGTCGTCGGTCGTCGCGTTAAAATTATTGACGGGTGCACTGTGTGCAAAATGCAATTTATTTATTTATTTCTTTTTCTGCTTTTTGCATATACTTCCGGCAGTCTTGATACTGTGATCCTGTTTTGTGAATAAATTGAGCTGATGGCTGCATCTGTATCGAGAGGAAAATGCCACTTTATCCAGCTTCCGATACCGATGATCTGTTATGTAAAATATTGCCTTTGAAGTGAAAAATTTTACAGGGTGATTTAATTCCATTGGGTAGAAGGTATGACATTTTGAAAGATCAGTACGAAATAAATAGAAAAAAAAACAAATTCTTGCAAGACATTGTGCGAGAACCTAAAGATTCGCTTATCTCAATCCATATAAACATTTTTATTGGGCTCATTTTAGTGTGTTCTAACCAAAAGAAAAAAATTTCAAACTGTTTATTTTGAACAAATTATTTCACAGAATTGTAATTAATGCATTTTAAAGCTATAATTAAAAAAATATAATCAATTACCTAAACATATATATATATAGTTTTAATTATTTTAAGGATCAAGAACATGAAAAATGTAGAAAGTGATGTTCAAATGGTACTTTGGAATCAATCGTTGATCAAAGCTATCTCAATCCGAAGAAAAAAAAATTGAAAACTGTAACTCGAAGTTTACGATTTGGTAAAAAAAATTGGCTTGAAAAGATTAGTGAACTATACAACAATTTTTTACTAATGGTTTTAGATATGGTTATTTGATGATAATTATTTTTGGAAATTGGAATTAGTGTTTGGTTCATATCCAAATTAATTTTTTATTTGTTTTGCATAATTTTTACAAATTTTATTTGGTTTCAATAAATTATTTTATTTTTAAAGAAACAGTATACTCACATTAAGCAATTTTAACCCTTAACGGGTAACGAGAATTCGCAAACATATTTTTTCTTAAAAGGGAATATTATACGTATTTTATTTAGGTAATAGTTATGTTAAATGTTTTTATGGATAGAACAAAAAAAAGCTCAGGCTCAGACTATAAAAAAGTTTTTCCATTCACTTAAAACAGTTTTATTCGAGTCATATTGATCTATCAGGTATCAGAAAAAGTGTAGGTTCAACACCGGCCGCTATCCAAATATACGGTAAAATTGTGCCTATCTGGTTAATCTGAAATACATGAAACATATTTCTTGTAATTTTTTCTTGAATATGATGCAAGGCGTTTTCTGTACATTTAGGTGGAATGGTGCAGTTAAAAAACTGTAGTTTTTAACTCCAAAATGCAAGAACTATGGTGGCTCCTGAGAGTGATAACAAAAATGGAATTTCCAGCCAATTTTCTATTAAATACCTGTATCAACCACATGATACAATAAACGATATAGAAAAAGGAAAACTTTATTAGATTCAGTTCTTAAACTTCAAACAACTATAACTGGTAAGCCACTAAACCGATTTCCACAAACTTAAGCTTTTGAATTGTCTAGTAAAAAATCATTGTTTATAAATAAATTTTCTCATGTTATTGATCGTGCAACATTAGTTTTAAACTTAAATTATAAAAAAAACCTTTGGACAGTTTTGTATGATTATTGATATTTATTTTATCTTTTAAATTAAATTGATATTTTGAAAAACTGACTTCTAGAATAAAATACATAATATCTATGATGGTGGCTCCAGAGCTTTTTTTTCGATTATAGTCGTTTCATAATTTTTCGTTCATGTCATTCGCGACTTATACCAACGGTGCAGTTGGCGGACAATAATTGAAAAACTTATCCGGTACAACTGTGATCGATGTTAACTCTTGGGCTCGAACTCACGGACATCGGCTTAGGAAGCAACTGACTTGCCTACTGACCTATATCACAAGCCCCGGAGTGGCTCCAGAGCATAAAATGATTAAAAATAATAAAAATTAGTTATACATTATTTCTTTCTATCTATTATTTCTATCAATGAAATGTTCCCATTATGAGAACATACAATTCTCCGATAAAGCCGTGAAAATTAATTATCAAATTGAAACTTATATTGACATAACAGACCTTTTTGACCTCTTTTCTTTATATTCCTAAAATAATTTCCCACAATTTTGTAGGTTTCTCCGCAGATTCAGCCGACAGTTTATTTCTTTATCGATCATCCGATGCGTCAAATTTTTATACTTCGCTCAAACGATAACACAGAGAAAAAATTTGGATTCAAAATACAAAAATTTAAAGCAGCAGGTTGAAGAACCTGATATTTGGGCGAGGTAAGCTAAATGCGCATACTAAGGAAAATACTTATTTTCCCCCATATTCCAATAGTTAGAAGTCTGAAAACTATAAGCACATGAGCGGATATCTGTTTTATAAACGTAAGAGTAATTTTCTGTTAAAAAATCTCTTACGGTTGTGTAAAAATAATTATATAGTTAATGTAGTCAAAATAGTTGATTTGGGAAAACAGGCGGGCTAAATGCGTATATTTATGTTTTTAGCTATGTATATTTCAGTTCCATTTACAATATTTTCGTATTATTTATTTCAAAATGGAAGAAACTGATGTTAAGCAGTCGTCAAGCGTTAAATTTTGACGAAATTTCAGATATCACTAGTTTTTTGCTTAAAACATAGTCAGGGATGCCATAGGGCTATATTTCATGAAAATGTTTTGTTCAAATGAATTTTTATCAGATCAGTATTCAACTCTTCTATTTTCACTGTAAGATTGGTATTAGAGTGTAGATTGTATGTTTCAATAACAAACAGAAAAAAATCATAAGGGTCATCTATAATTTTTTTTTATAGAGGCATTTAACTTACCTGATATGGGCATTTAGAATCTGTCTTTTATTCCAATATCTTATAATTTATAACTTTTAAAAACCCTTTGATTTTTTGAATTTCTGATTTTTAGATGATTTTTTAAAACACGAACACAAAAATATATAGGATCTCAATGAAACTGAATGTTTCCTCGAAGAGATTTTTTTTTACCTCTAAGCGTACATCTTTGATGGCTAGCATCTTACAAATGCTAAAACCACCAAATCATAGAAAGTGTACTATGTATGCCGTGACCGGGATTTGATGTCATACCCGCTGGCTTAAAAAATTTGAAGGCTACCCAAGTCTCATAGATACTTAATTCTGTGCATTAAAAGTTCACATTTGGCTGAGTAGAAGGTCCTCGAGAGAATTGAATATAAGTGCTTGAATCGGACTTCTGAACGAACATAAAAAACCTAAAAAAATAGCATAGATCATTCTTGTGCGTTCCAAGTACCTTGAAAAATCCAGGATTCATTTTGGTCTATCGTGCTTCGTTACGAACTTCTTACGAATTTTTTGGTTCCATGAAGAACTTCTTACGAACTTTTCGGTTCCATGCAGAACTTATTACGTTTGGTTCCATGAGGAACTTCTTAAGAACTTCAATGCAAACGTATAAATTATTTACAAAAAATAAAAGAAAGGTTTGTTTTACTGTCGGCGATTGGAACAAAAATGATGTTAGGAAAAGAACATTGGAATGGAAAAGTCCAGATTCATAAGTAAATGATACTAAGGGAATACTTTACTAAATCCAAAATAAGTTTCTGCACCTGCTTTCCAAAAATTCTATACTTTTGGACCATTAATAACTCATAGTTTAGTTTTTGAGAGAAACAAACAAAATAATCATGTTTTGGTAATCACCTGTGGTTCCGGCTTGTGGTTCTCGGTCACCTCCGATGTGGTCCTACGCCGACAGCTGGTTCTTCGGGACGGATGGGTTCTACTGGGCAGGTTCGGATCACCTCCAGAAAGTTCACTTTTTTTCTAGGCTCTACTGGTTGATGTTGTCACAACGAGTGTAAAAAAATTGTGTGTCATCTTTTTCCCTAACTTTGACATTTCTCATTTCAGGGGTGCCAGTATGACAGAATTCATGGTAAGTACCAAGGTAAGTAGGTATTTAAGGTAAGTGTACACGGAAAGTATAATGTAGGTGAAATATTAATTTTGTTCCAAGGTGAGTATAATTCTAGGTGAGGTAATGTGTAATTCAGTAATAATTCAAGTTTCTTATTTTTAGGTTTAACTATTTTGTGTAGGTAATGTATGCCGCAACATGCCGGCCGCCGTTGAAACCATCCGTTTCAACAGACCACGTCGTTGATCGATGTTGATGCTGATGGACCCTCACCGTTGCTGGTCTCAATTGGTAGGACTGCGACTTCCGTGATCGCTCGCTTGTATTCGCCAGACGCCGTTTTGACCATCACAACGCGTACTCGTCCGTCGGAACCGGTGATGGTTTGGATAATTCGACCAAGAGGCCATTGAAGTGGAGGGTAGTTGTCGAGCTTCAGTAGCACCAGTTGACCTTGTTGAACGTCCGAAGTTTGGCGTCTCCACTTACTGCGTTGATGAAGCTGGCTTACATAGTCCCTCGACCAGGAGCGCCACAGATCTTGAACCGAACGTTGCATGTCCTGCAAACGGGTGATTCGACTAGGCGACAGATGAAGAAGGTCGGGCTCGGGAATTGAGACGAGCGGTTCTCCAATGAGGAAGTGACCAGGAGTAAGCGATGAGAGGTCGTCCGGAGTGTCGGTTAAAGGAATGAGTGGGCGAGAGTTCAATACAGATTCAATCTGTGCAACGATGGTCAGGAGTTGGTCCATTGAGAAAGCCTTTTGTCCCATTATGCGACGAAAATGATACTTAAAGGACTTCACTCCGGCTTCCCAGAGGCCACCAAAGTGTGGTGAGCGGGCTGGGATGAAGCGAAAGATGATGCCGTGTCCTGCGCAGAATTCGCCCCATTCCTTCGACTTGAATTGTTGCTGGAACTCCTTCCGAAGTCGACGCAATTCGCGATCCGCCCCGACGAAAGCGGTTGCATTGTCGCAGTGCAATTCGAGAACGCGGCCACGACTGGCGACAAAACGTTTGACGGCGTTGATGCACGCGACGGTCGACAAGTCAGCGACGACTTCGAGATGCACGGCCTTCACCACCAAGCAGACGAACAACGCAACGTAAACTTTAACCGACGCACCTTTCCCAAACAGCGGACGAACGAAAAACGGCCCACAGTAGTCCATTCCTGAATAGGTAAAAGCTCGGGCTGGTTTTAGGCGTACAGATGGTAGAGGTGCCATGATTTGGTTTGTAGTTGTAGGATTGCACCTGAAGCAGACTACGCACTGGCGTACAATCTTCCGAGCTAACTCTCGACCCCGTAGTGGCCAAAAACGTTGGCGAATTGTTGCAAGGAGAAGTGAAGGTCCTCCATGAAGTGTCTGCAGATGAATCGATCTAGCAATCAACAAGCTCAGTTGATGATTTGCCGGCAACAAAATTGGATGGCGAGTATCGAACGGTGCATTCAAATTTTTTAAACGTCCATCAATCCGAAGAAGTCCGAATTCATCCATCATAATATTCAGATTTTTGAGTGGCGATTTCGAGGCGAATGAGACAGCATTGCCAGACTTGGTATGGCTATGCAAACGGACTTCCGTGGGAAATTCCTGGTGCTGTGCAATTCGAATGAGGGACTTGAGCGTAATGTCTACTTCTTCAGGCAACAAGGATGATGGAATACGCTCATTTTCCGGCAGTTTGCAGTTTTTTCGAAAGCGAAAACAGTAGGAAACGACTCGTAATAACTTTGCTAGCTCCGAAAACCGAGTGAAGATGTTGAAGTTTTCTTCTATTGCGTGAAGAGAAACCATTGGACGCATTTCCACTTCCAGTTCGGGTTTAAATGGTATCGATACAACGCCTTCCGGCCACATTTCGACGGGGGAGGAAAGAAATTCTGGACCATGCCACCACAGCTTTTCGTGCAGGATCTGGCTTGCGAGCATTCCTCGGGAAATACGATCAGCAGGGTTCAATTCCGTCGATATGTGCCTCCATTTGGAACCCTTTGTAAGACGTTGAATCTCTGCAACTCGATTGGAGACGAAAACTTTCCAACAGTTAGATCGGGAATTGATCCAGTGAAGAACGACTGTTGAATCCGTCCAAAATGTTACGGATCCGGTGATTCTTGTGTTCGTTAGCAGATTGTGAACCAATTGGCTGCCAAGAAGAGCTGCGCACAGCTCCAAGCGAGGAATAGATTGACCACGAAGTGGAGCGACACGAGATTTTGAGGTGAGAAGATGCGAGTGGAATTGGCCTTGTTCGTCAGATGATACAATGTAGATGCAGCAACCGTAACCTTTCTGCGACGCATCGCAAAAACAGTGGATCGTGTATTGTTGTTGTGTGTTCCGCAAAACTCTTCGAGGGATTTGTAATGATGATAGCTCCTTAATGTCGCTACGATATTTCCTCCACCATAGTGCCGACTCTTCTGCAAGCTCAGAATCCCACGATAGATCAGCCTCCCAGAGGGTTTGGACGAACATCTTTGCGTTGACGACTACAGGACCCAAAAGTCCAAGGGGATCAAATAGCTGAGACATCTCAGAAACCACAATACGCTTGGTAACAATTTCAAGCTCTGGGAGAGCAGGGATCTTGAACTTGAAGACATCCTCCTGGGGAAACCATAACAAACCCAAGGTTTTGACTGCTTGAGAACGATCGAGCTCTAGTTCTGTTGATGTCTCCCAGAGCTCTTCCGGAACGCCGCTGAGAACTGTTTTGTAGTTTGACGCCCATTTTCGCAGAACAAAACCTGCCGACTTCAACATTTCCATTAGTTGCTTGCAGGTTTCTATCATCGTGTCGTGGTCGTCGTGTCCAGAAATTATGTCGTCTACGTATGTGCCCTTTTGAATCACAGGTACGGCAAGAGGATACCGACTTCCCTCGTCGATAGCGAGTTGGTTAAGCACACGAGCAGCGTGAAATGGCGAACTTGCAAGACCGTAAGTAACAGTTTTCAACTGGTAGGTGCTGATTGGGTCAGTTGGGCTTCTGCGCCAAAGAATTTGCTGGAATTTTCGGTCATCAGGGTGGACCCAAATCTGCCGGAACATTTTCTCTGCATCGGCGGTAATGGCGAACAATGGCAGGCGAAAACTAACGACAGTGGAGAAAAGAGCTGGCTGAACTGTTGGTCCGACGTAGAGAGCGTCGTTGAGCGACAGAGCGGCTGCTCCACGACAGGAACCGTCAAATACCACTCGTGTTTTGGTGGTCGTACTTTCTGGACGCTGGATGGCATGGTGAGGAAGAAAAAACTGTGGGCTACGCGGCGCGACGCGAATCAACTCCATGTGACCCAAACTCTCGTACTCTGCCATGAAAGCTGAATAGCTCTGATGCAAATCTTGGTTGATAGCGAATCTCTTTTCCATTTGCTGGAATCTTCGAAGAGCAGCGGTGTATGAATCGCCAAGCATCGAGACCTTCTCTTCGTTGAGTGGAAGGCGAACGATATAACGACCTGTATCGTCACGGGAAACGGTAGTTTTGAAATGATCTTCGCAGTGTTGTTCGTCAGGAGTAAGAGCTTTACCGTTATCGAAGTTTTCGACTTCCCAAAACCTCTGAAGTTGAGTATCGAGGCTATCGTCAACGCAGATGTGGCATGCTTGCAGTTCTCTAGGCTCTGCATTTGGCTGCTTCAAAGTGCCACAAACGATGTATCCGAGGACCGTTTTCTGTAGCGTCGGAAACTCGGAACCAAGGGAAAATTGCTGGTGTTGAAGAAGGTCGAAGAACAAAGCAGCTCCAATGATGATATCAACACCTTGGCTAATGTTGAACTGCGGATCTGCAAGCGGTAGATGTTTTGGAATCTTCCAGCGAGAGGTGTCAATGTGATGGCTGGGTAGCGAGACGGTAAGCTTTGGCAGTACGAGACAGTCTAATTGAGTAGCGAAAGTTTCAAAACGTGACGCAATGGCTAATGTAACACCATAGCGAACGTTGACGATGGATTGCCCAATTCCACTAACTGGCGAGTTGAGTTTGTTCCGCTTCAAACGTAGTTTCTGACAGAGGGCTTCCGAAATGAAGCTAGGTTGAGAACCACTATCGAGCAATGCTCTGGCAAAAACGTATTTATTTTCTGCATCTTTCACTTTTATCACTGCTGTTGACAAGATCACGATTGACTGCTGTAGTTGGGTGTTTATTTCCGCACTTTGGCAGGCGGTAGAGGGAGGATTATCAACGGAAACGACCGACGGCGTTGGGAAAGGATCGACACGCGACGATAACGGAAACGACGGATCAGGTGGTGAGGCAGACGAATTTTGTTCGGACAGATTGCTTTCGGCAAAATTCGGTACGAGATGCGACATTTGGCACGAATGCGACATTTGGCACGAATGCGACGAAGTTGCTTCAGCGGAATTGTGAACTGGCACAGGTCGATTAGTAGATGCTGCTGGTTGTGAACCAGAAGCCGACGGAAATGGAGGCAGGTGTAGCAACGAGTGATGCCTCTTCGAACAACTTTTACAGGATCCGCTGGAGCAATTTCTGGCTTGATGTGTTCCCTTTAGACAGTTTATGCAAAGGCCATTCTTTTTGACAAGTTCAAAACGAAGTTGAGGAGAAAGTGCTCGAAATTGTTCACACTGGAACAGGAAATGCGCTTGCTTACAACAGGCACACCTGGGCGCATTATCAGAGACGACATGTGACACAATTGATCTGGATTTCGTTTGCTTATTCTCGGATTGGGTAGTTGCCGATTGGGAGAGCTTTAGGGTTTGTACTATTCGCGATCTTCTGTGGATAAACTCGAGAAGTTGATGGTATTGAGGGTATTCGTCAAAGGCTGATACTAATGTTTCCCACTCGCGAAGTGTTGCAGCATCAAGACATTGGCTCAATCGTTCGATAAGAAATGAATTCCAGTGGTTCTCAGCGCCTTCGAGTTTATCCAACAGAGATACATGGCGATCAAATTCGTCCGCAAGATCTGCAAGCCCTTGCGCAGACTCTTTTTTCAAGGAAGGAACGGAAAGTAAGGCAGACATGTGTCTCTTTATTAACAGGTTAGGTTTCTCATAACGTTCTTTCAATAGATTCCACGCTACCAAATAATTGTTGGCAGTAATCTCAAGCGCAGAAATAATTCGAGCTGCTTCACCAGAAATTGTAGCTCGTAAATAGTGCATTTTCTGTACCGCTGATAATTGCACACTTGAGTGAATGAGAGAGACATAAAGATCGCGAAAGGATACCCAATCATCGAGATTTCCGGAAAATTCCTTTAATTTAATTTCCGGTAAACGAACACTTGAAGAAATGGGAACAGCTGAAGATGCAGCAGGGGTTGAGGTAGGTAAGGGTGGTGGGGCAGGAATCTTACTTTGCAATGATGCTTTTAATTCATAATAAAGTGTTTGAAAATCTTGTCTTTCTTGCAAGAATTCTTCTTCAGCATCTTCCAACACTTCTATCTCCTCTTGTGTTTCTTCGAATTCATGCCACAAAGCATCTAAACGTAATATGCGAATGGGCAGTTGTTCACTTTTACTTTGATCAAAAGAATCATTAAAAGTTTTGATCAAATTTGCGGAACCCAAAATATTTGTCCGCCGACGATAAAGGGTTTTCAATTTGGCTAACTTATTATTCGCCTTCTTTGGTGGCGTCATACTGCTCAAATTCTTCTTAAAAGTAAGTCTCACGTACCTACATGTGCTGCTACCACCTTACCCTAACCTCACTTTCGGTATGCGGTTCCTCACGTGTGCTGCTGACGTAGAATATGCCTCAAATTTTCTGCCACCGAATGGAGAGGCTGGCCCACTAGTGATGTTGACGACGACGACGACGAATGCTGGATGTTGATAGCTCAGCAACACGAACGGGCTAATGACGACTGCACTTTGATGAAATCGACAATGCTGAAGGTGATGATGATCTCCGGATGTTGGTAATTCAGCTGAGCTGACGATGAAACCGACGACAATGACTGCCTGATGACGAATGAATCAGCAGTCGCAACGATAGTGTTCCGTAAGATCAGATGCTGGACCGGATCTTCGTGGTTCTGAGACCACAAACCGACAAAATGTAGTGCCACGTGGTGGTCGACTTGGTAGTGCAACTGCTATCCCGGGTTTCGGCACCAAAAATGTTTTGGTAATCACCTGTGGTTCCGGCTTGTGGTTCTCGGTCACCTCCGATGTGGTCCTACGCCGACAGCTGGTTCTTCGGGACGGATGGGTTCTACTGGGCAGGTTCGGATCACCTCCAGAAAGTTCACTTTTTTTCTAGGCTCTACTGGTTGATGTTGTCACAACGAGTGTAAAAAAATTGTGTGTCATCTTTTTCCCTAACTTTGACATTTCTCATTTCAGGGGTGCCAGTATGACAGAATTCATGGTAAGTACCAAGGTAAGTAGGTATTTAAGGTAAGTGTACACGGAAAGTATAATGTAGGTGAAATATTAATTTTGTTCCAAGGTGAGTATAATTCTAGGTGAGGTAATGTGTAATTCAGTAATAATTCAAGTTTCTTATTTTTAGGTTTAACTATTTTGTGTAGGTAATGTATGCCGCAACAAATCAAATTTTTATTCAAATTTTGTTTTCAAATTATTTTCAATGATAGTATATATTCACACCGAATCATATTTTCTCAATTACATTGCTATGCTTCTTCGTTTTCCTTAATTTTTTTCATGGAGGGGCAGCTTTAACAGAAGAAGCGGAGCGGCCTAAAGCAAGGTCTCCACTGGTTGGTACCGGGAGAAGCACTCAAATAAGAAAAACTGAAAACCATGCGACTTCTGATTTTTTTTCAGGCCCATTTTGAAAAACATTGTTTTTTGATTTCATCCTACAAGAATCTTAAATTAAAAAATTATCGTTAGTGGCACAGAACAAATAAAACTCATTTTAAAAAACCATACTAATTCACGAGCTCAATTTGGCTTCCCATTTGCTGTTGCAGAAAATTTCAACTTGAAAGAGATCTCACAGCACTTCATTATTGGTCTTTTTATCATTTTCTTCTTTTTTAAACTAGAACTTTAAACAAAAAAGAAAGGCACACATTTCACAAAAAGCAAAATCAAACATTTAAAAACTTACGTTTAATCACGAACCATGCGAGTCCGCTTTGAAAATAAATGATGCATTATTTGATGGATGCAAATGTTTATATTTTGAATACTAAGCCTACTCGGAAAAGGTGATCAACCTGAGTTAACTTTGAATAGGGTTCAAATCTTCATGAAAATTGTTCAAGTAAGTATAACATTCATTAAGAGTAACGGGAATAGTAGATATAATAAAAATTAAATTAATAGAATTACAATGGGAGAGTGGGTAAAGTAAATACCTACAATACTTTTTGAAAAAAATCCATTTCATTCAAAGTATCATGCAATGGTTGAATAGCCTTCTACTCAGCTTTGATTATGAAACTTTAAAGTATCGATAAGAACTTAAATTTAAAGCTGAGTAGAAGGCTATACAGCCCTAAAACAGGGCTAAGTAAGCTTCTAAGAGACCGTTCTATTGAACTTTTGGTTACTTGGGTATGGTCTACGCCACGGGCTGCGGCAAATTGGAAATGAACATTCTTGTTTACAGATTCTGTACGCACGATTATTAAAGTTCAATACTTAGGTATCTCTGGAAAAATTTGGTTGGAATTTTTAAGTTTTTTTGACTTTATAATACGATAATTTTTTTTTCCATACCATGTGTCAAAAGCGGATTACCCTTAAACTGCACTGATTAGATATGTTGATCAATCAGCCATTTCGTCAATCGGCTGTATGCGCCTATCACCCAATATGCATATTTAGCAACACTTCTCCCTATTGCTTATCTCTGGTGAATTTTTTTCTAGAATTGAAATCTTCTATCGGATTAGACCGGAGACATCTGAGTCAACTATTAATTGGCCCATATTAGCCAGAAAAAAACAGTCAATACTCCGTGAAACTCAGTTTGATAAATAAAAAATCAACTGAAATTTTACTGAGGCACATTTCAATGTGATGTAAAAACTTCATGAGTGATGAAATTCTACAATAGCTACATTCATTATAAATAAAATGACTTTTATAAAAGAAAAGGTATTTCAATCAGTACATTTTTTTATAAAAGATAAATTTTTAGACAAAACTGTATTACCTTGTGCATAAATCAGTCAATCAAACTTAAATTTAGAGGGTTGTTTGTTGGGTATGTTCTTAAAGCTCAATTTTATGTTCAATTTGTAAAATCGAGCAACATTAAAAATGTTGCAACTAAACGCAATTATTTTATGAAAACACATCTTCATAAAAGGAAAGGGGGACAAAATAGATCCCGTTCTATTATATTTTCATCTGTAAAAAAATATTTATTTATAACTAGCTGACCCGGTGTGCTTTGCTACCCCATGGAAAATATTAATATAAATAAAATCAACTTCCTTTTAAATTTAATTTCAACATTATTCAAAAGCGAAATACTTTTCATGGCATCTAAGCTTCTAGATTGTCTTGAGTCATATACAAATTTTCCAATAAGGTGGATTGTGAAAAAAAAAACATTTTTTCACTTCTAAATAGTGGCTCAATGAAAAAATACTATCATAATATTCAGAGAATTTGTTCTAAAAATTGAATTAAATTTGAACATACTTTTTAAAGCATTCACTCTGGGGGCGCTCGACACAATGACGAGAAGAAAGTCGTACAACCCCGGGACAGATGTTAACCAGATAAACGCCAATAATGTATGGAAAAGCAAAAGATAATACTCTTTCACACTCGGCTGGGCCGTAAAAAGTGGGAGACAAATTTTGGCAAAGTGCTTTGTTCTGTTTTACGGTATACTATATACATTTTTGATAAGTATCGTTTGGAAAGCGCTGGAAAACCGACAACAATATCATCGGAAGGAGCACTCCACAGCCAGCAAAAAAAAAACTGTCCCGATACCGCTAAGCCGAAGCAAAACAAAGAGCGATGGGCAAAATGTTAAAGAAGGAATTAGCGGAAATGTGTTGACAACTGGACCGCACTTTTGTCATCAAATTCAGTCGTGTTTTTTTTGGTTGGGCAGCCCGACGGAACTTTCTAAATAATTTATAGATCCAAAAAGCGACATTTTAGTGGACGAAACCAATCCATTCCTGGGATCATCATCTTCTGGAGGTTGGCTATCTCTTTTTTTTGTCAATTTTGAGTACGGTTCTTTAGCGGAAGATTAATTCATGGAAAACCGGATGAATAGATTTTTTTCTGGACCCTTTAGAGCTCGCGAGGATGTATTGTTTCGTTTTTGTAATACATCATCCATAGTTAGTTTTCAAATGTATTGTTTAACCGAAATTTTCTGACAACGTATTGAATACTGATCAAAAATTCAACGAATTCTAAACTAATTACGGGGTAAATCCAATTTTCAATCGTGTGTAAGCCAGGATCAATTTCGATTTACATAAACTGAACCAAATCTAAAATGTAATTCAAACCGCGTTCCATGAAAGTTACTCCGGTTTGAATCAATCTAATGCAAATGCATCAAACAGACACCAGACGCGTGCGATGATTTACGAGCAGTTGCATAAACACACGCCCGTGAAATGTATGCCGAAATAGCTGCAAACAATTTGGCAAATGGAATTCGCAGATTAATTCCCCAATCAGCAATAATAGCGCGCCCAATCAACGCCTGATTTTACGTTTCATTTCGACATAAGTCACGATTATATGGAATTGTCATGGGAAAATTAATTGCGCCGCTGTGCTAATGATGGAGGAATGTTTGAATTAACTTATCAATTTGCATTACACTTTTGTGAGCATAACTGGATAAATACCTCCCACACACACTCATAAAATTTCACAGCATCACAACAAGAAATTGGAACCTTCTTCTTCTATTGAACGAGCAAAAAAAAACAAAACACAAGAAAAAAGCCATAACAGCATCATGGTCGTTTCCCCATCAACGCCTTCACGTTTCATAGTTTTCTTTCGCAGAATTTTCCTCTCTTACATCAAGTTTTAATTCAATTATCCTTCTTCTTGAACATCAATACGGTCCTGGGCTGGCCCGGCTTTTCCCAGCCAGCATTTATCGAAGTTTCACTTGGCCACTTGGGGGGTACAGAGCGAGCAAGTGTGTGCGTTCCCGAGAGGACGAAGAATCCGGCCTTTGAGAAAATGTACCACCTCCGCCATCCGGTCGATGTGCTTTCTACTTAGGACCTCTTCATACATACGAGCACCGAACGAAGTCATGTATTCGTGACGAAAATTCAATTGAAGAGTTATGAAAGAATTTATCATTTTAATTGGGTTTTAGCTCGTTCCTTTGAAAAGGGAATCAGTAACTATCGTCTGGGCGGTTCTTCGATTGGCTTGTAAATGTCTTGACATCTGTTGAGGTTCGCTCTTTGAGAGGACTCTTTCCTGATGAATTCACAAAAGCAATGAAACTTGATAAAAAGATGGAACGTTTAAAAAGAGAGAAGAATAAGAATCTGAGAAAAACATACGAAATTCTTAATTAATCTCCAGAATAAGTTTTAGAAGATTAAAAAAAACAGACTTTTTTAAATTTTTAATTTAATAACACTGAACAAGTAAGTAAAAAGTCTTTTTTAAAAAAGGTTTAGATAGGATAGGCCTGAGGTAAGTTGAAATATTCGGACACTGGTTTTAATTAATTCTGAAGGTTTCCGAATACTGGCTTCGGTGAAAAATAATGTGATAAAAGTTTAAGAAAACATCTCATTATACAGCTTGATTTCCGTTTTTTTTTTTATTGAAGCTGTAACTCATGCGTTTTTATAATAAAAAGAAATTTCTCAGTATGTAAAATAACTTCAATCAGACGAAATTTGTCGATAAGAACAAGTGTTCTTACCGTTGATAAGTCGGTGATTACTGAAATATTCTAGGATTGTACCTAGTAAGATCATTATACTGGACAGTTACATTTGTTTTTCCCCTCAAAAGATAATTTCTGATATTTTGATTGTTTCGAACCCATGAATGCAATCTGGCAAATATATCCGTGTCCAACTAATTTTCTTGCCAAGGCTTTTCGACACTCATGGGGATAAATCTAGACCCATATCACTCGCTGTCGTATGTAGGTATAACACACGCGCTCGACTTTACTCGTTCAGATCACGAATTTAGATAAAAGCCATTTCGCACACGTGTGTCCCTCGATTCATATCCCGTAATGCGAAAGTCTGATCAACTTCTGCCCACTCCAAGGTCTTGGGATTGGGAATTTCATAAGAATGAACGCAGATTTCGGATGATTGATCTGGATGATACTAATGTCTCAGCATACACTATCATAATTATCGATTTTTTTTCCTTATAACTCTTCTGTTTCAAGAGGTATAAATTGAAATATTCCAGTTTCCTGTTGCTGCTCAGTTATAAAATAATGAATGATAGAGTGCAATAGGCTTGTGAATAAATCGTCGAAAGGTTTATTCAATAGGGCGATTTGTTCTGTAATCAAAACTTTGAAGGCTCAAATTGTGGTAATCGCGAACGCTCGTCCGAGTGGATTTTGACAACAGTTTATTTCCAGCAAAACTGATATTTAACTTCCATGCCTACACTATTTGTGCATTATTTAACATTTAAATAAATTTCAGGAATTGAAACTAAAACCCTTTCTTGGTTAAAAATTTAAATGCTTCCCCCTGATCGCTCAAAGACCGATTTGAATTTTTTTTTCAAAGTTCAAAAAATTCAGAAGTTGGTATGTACAATCCCAAATACAGGTTCAGTGAACAGACGTTCACTTTTACAAAGAAGGTGAACATTATTTGTGTCGAAACAAGAAAAAAAAAACCTGCTCGATGGTTTAAAAGTATATTTTTTAACAGCCTCATGTAAATTTTGCTGTGCTGGGGATTTTCAACGCACGCTCAGGGACGAAGTCAACCCATGTCATTGCTGGATGCTACTCGTTTGGATCTCAGGCCTAGATAAAAGCTTGAGCACACGTGTCTTCCTTGGGTTATAGCGATCTACACGTGTAAACCAACTGCCTGTTTTATTGTTGGGGTTGTTGTCAGAGTGAATGAACATTTAGAGGTGTTAACCCTTTCCTTCCCATGGTAGCACAGGTGATCCACAACTTTGCACAGCTCGCATTTTAACTGGGCGCTTTGGATCAACACCGTTTTCTCACCGAATGTGTGGGTATAAGTGAAGAATCATTGCACAAAATTTGAAGAGAATCGATTCACTAGTTTTCGTTCGGCAGAGCAAAAGCTGCACAAAAGTTGGATTTTTTTCGAATTTAAATCAAGTCGTGATTTGATGTTCAATAACTTGACGAGTTTTCATAATTATCCACTAATAAAAATACTGACCTGCAGAAGATTGCCCAAGCAAGGAGAATCAAATGATGGTTTACTTAGATTTCAACTAAAACATATAAATTTTCGAATAAGTAAAGTGGATCACTGGTGATACACTGGGAACAAAACGTACTTTTGTTCTTTTGCATCTTCTCATCAATACTCAGGAAAATCATCCCGTCAAAAAAATTTTTGCTTCAAGATAGAAATTTCATCCGCTAAATGACCAAATGTCTCAAAATATGTGTAAAAGTTCGTTATTTTTTTCCGAAAAACAGCCTGTTTTGTTTTTCTAGCGCAAAGTGTCATGGCGGCCATTGTTCAAGCCAAAAATGAAAATTTCAAGAATTTACATTATTGGACTTCTGAGGGATGAATTTACCAAAGAAATATTTTACAAAATAGGATCGTTTTAGTTTGTGATCAATTAGGTGATGGAGTTCCATGTATTTTGCAATTGTTTCTTGTTTTTCATTTGCACCCTAAGTGTTGTTATCTTCCCAATGGAGCATATATGATCCACCTCAAAACCCAAAATTATCAACTGGATCATTAAAGTAGCCTAAAATTATGCATCTTTTGTTCTAGAACTTCCCTTGTAAATCAATATTTCTATTTTTAAAACGTGAAAAACCTCGTGGGAAGGAAAGGGTTAATCATGTGACATCATAAATTTGTTGTTTGTTTTTTTTTAGCCGTTAGGATGTTTTAACCGTCAACATAAATGTTTAAGTAAACGATTTATCAACATAAACACAAAATCATTAAAATTTAATTTGGGCTTGTGATATAGCTCAGTTGGAGTTGGCAAGTCTGTTGTCTCCTGAGCCGATGTCCGCGAGTTCGAGCCCAAGAGTAAATATCGAACACAGTTGTACCGGATAAGTTTTTCAATAGCGATCCGCCTCGACGATCGCGACTATAATCGAAAAAAAAAAAAAAAAAAAAAAAAAAAAAAAAAAAAAAAAAAAAAAAAAAAAAAAAAAATTAAAATTTAACATAAAGATTTAGGTAAAATTCATAATATTTGCGTTTTCAGAGGCTTTCCCTTTATTTCCGTTATTTATAAGTGCCAAATAATCGGAAATTTTAAGTAGGGGAGAGTGGGGTATCGTGGGCCATGGGGAAACGTGGGCCACTTTTAATATCTCAGATGTGTATTGAGATAAAAATCTCAAACCAATTGTCATCGTCGTCGCTTTGCGTGAGCATATATTCCTATATGTTGTTGACTGAAATACGCATCACATGCTTCTTTTATTTATCAAGCTAAAAAAAGGCAGAAAAATTTAGTTACATAATTAAAAAAACACCCGCTAATTTCATCGATGGGGAACCTAAAGTTCATAACAAAAATATGCTCATACGCTTATGATCTTAGTTTTGTCATGATCTTTCACATGGAAAAGGAATTTTTGATGTAATCACATAAGTCACATAAACGCAACCAATTTGCAAATCATAACTTGTGGGGAATCGTGGGCCACACATCTTGAATCACCTATATTTTTATGTTTTTATACACATTCAGAACTTGAAATACGTTTTACTTATCTGTCAAGTTTTCTTATGCCAAATGAGGAGTTATGAAAAATATTTTGTCCATCCTATATAAGAAATTTTGCCAAAACGTTCACGAGCCAAGTTTTGGAATCTATGCGATCATACACAGCTCTCTTTTTTGTTTCATCATCTGAAATTGCTTTAAAATAACGAAATGAATTAGGAAATCACAGTTTTGGGTCAACTCATAAACTTTGCATGTTATTTGGTCAATTTGGATTTGGTGGCCCACGATTCCCCACCATTTTTCAAAATCCAAAAAATAATTCTTTATTTTAAACAGTCAGAATTTGAGGAAAATAACTTATTAAAAATTAAAAAAAATACCTTATGATACCTTGAAAATATAGAAAACCATACCGTTTTTTATTTTCATTTTATCTTTTATAATAATGAAGTTATGGAACAACGAAAAAAGTGGCCCATGATTCCCCACTCTCCCATACTAACAAATTCGAAGGTGGATTAATCTCTAAAACTTTAAAGCGTTTGAAATATTTCAAATTATAATCCCGTTTTTTAAACAGTAAATATAAATGTTGTATTTTTTCGTCGGGTTTAGATTTTTTAATAGCCTAAACGAGCGATTTATTAAAATTTCCATATGAAATTAGTGAAAAACTTTGTTAGTTTGTAGAATATAATATTAATCAATTTTAATTTAACTGAATAAAAACAGTCAAAAGTAATCACCATAAGTTATCAAATGAGATTTAAAATAAAAGTAAAAAAAAAATAATTTAATTAAATTTAAAAAAAAAATGCTTTCACAAACGACTCTAAGAGTTTCCAGTTATTCGAATCCCCGCAGCCACTTTTGCGTGAAAATTTCTACCATCCCTGTTCGTAGTTTCATTCACCTCAAACACTTTCGAGGATGTTGACGGTAGGTACGCATTTAGAAACTGGAAATTAAACTAACTTGACTTTATCATATAGCAATAAAATTGGACCTTCATAGCTTGATGTTAATTCAGCGACTTAGGCTTTTTACTCACGTATAAACGATATTCTGAGTAGAAACGTACCATCGCGTTCTCGCCATAACCCAAAAAAAAATTGAATGGTAGAATCGTGAGCTATCGAATTAAAATAAAATTAAAAATTTATAGATCCAACTCCACCGACTTCTCCAAGCAAAACCTCAGGGCAATTGAGTTAGATTATTTGAAATAAAGGTTAGTAGCTACCATCGTTACTTAGCCGATTTACAACGGAAATTAAGCTCTTCGTTCTGAGGCTATGTTGAATCTATCTTATCACGATGGAAGCTGTTCAGCTTCAGCAGGTTTTCGAACTCTTGATCTTCAACGTAATGAGCACTGTTTCTTCACACATTATAGCTGAGGATCAGCACGATTTTCGCAAAAAGAGGTCAACTTTATCAAATTTGATGGCATATGTTCTCTTCGTCAGCAGCGGTTTCGCAGATAAGAAGCAAGTGGATTTTGCAAAGGTGTTCGATCGACCATGAGCAGAGCAGGGTTGAGATTACCCATCTCTACACAGCTGGTAGCGTGTTTCTTGAAAAAGTTGAATCTATTAGAAATCTTGGTGATATTATGGATAAATCTCTGACGTTCATTTAGCTGTAACCGTGGCCAAAGCCAAAACTGTGCTGGGATTTCTGGTAAGGAAAACCAAAGGATTCAGTGACATTACCACTCTCAAAGCATTATACTGCTCACTTGTTCGCAGCGGTTTGGAGTACAATATCCAAATATGGGCACCAAATTCAATTGGCGGGCTGAAACTACTTAAGTCAATCCAAAAGCGATACGCGCTTCCAAATTTACTATGGCATGAACCTCAGCGACTTCTCTCCTAGCATGACCGATATGAAATCTTGAACATCAAACCAATCGGCTCACGTGCTACTCACCTTCGGCGTCTGTTTATATTTGACGTCATATACCGTATCATGATCCATCTCGTTCTCCTAGAAGTTTCGAGCCACTTAGATTAAACAATATTGTAAGAAAAGAATTTTATAACCCATTTGACATCTCTTGTAGGTTGTTCAAACACGTGTGTGCATGTTTTGATATCAATATATGTGAGGATAGTTTTAAGCGTAGTTCAATTAACCAGTTTGTATGATATTGAGATATCAAAGACCGTGAACAATAAATAAATAAAAAAAGATGTTTGGAATCAAGAGAAAAATGAATAGTAGAAATAGTTAACAAGAATACTTAGAGAAAATTCGAATTCGGTGTCTGAAAGAAAATTGCTCATGGTAGCAATGAAATTTTTACTTTTTTTTTACTTTTGAAAATGTATTTCTGCTTTGTTTTCAACGAAATCATGAAAAAATTGAAACCTTTTGACGGCAACGATGATCTGTAGAGATAAATTTGATGAAGTTAACAGATATTCAAATGGGGGTTTTTCAATAAAAATAATTTTTAATCGAAGCTTTTTGTCATAAGTCGTATGTATATGGAAAATTTCTCGGAGTCTGAAGTATACTTGAGAATTCAATTTATAGCGTTCACATGAACGGGGAACGGGTATACATACGACTTATGACAAAAAGCTTCTACCTACCTAGGTAGGTAGGTAGGTAGAAGCTTTTTGTCATAAGTCGTATGTATACCCGTTCCCCGTTCATGTGAACGCTATAAATTGAATTCTCAAGTATACTTCAGACTCCGAGAAATTTTCCAAAATTCGATTTTGCAAACATCCACCGTTAGTGCACCGTTAGTTTTTGTAAACGTTAAAAAAATGGTTTTTTGTCCCTTTTTTCAAACATTTTAAAAGATAATGTAAAATATAGTATTAGCATTAAATTTTTTTGAAGGAATTATTTAATCGAGTTTTAATTAGAGTAAGTTTTTTTCAACTGCTTAAAACTAATTCAATTGAGCCAATCAAATAAATTGAATGCTCATATTGTGATTGACGGTAATTTTGATCAACTAAAATAAAAATAAAAATTAAAAGTGACAAAAACCCGTTTGAGTTAGACTACATTCGACAACATTTGCTATGTAGGTACTGGAATCAATTCCAGTAACACAAGTAGAAGGTAGCATTATTTTTTTATGTTCGTCTGACCATCATTATTGTCAATTTAAAAAATTATGTTTGTTATGAAATAAACAAAATATTATTTTTGTTTGTTTTTAAACGACTATATTTGGCCTCTTCGAACAAAATGGACACAAATGCATAAAGTATTTTTTGCAAAAACACTCTTGAAAGCTATCGTGCTGCCCGTTTTTTTTAAAACTTTTCGATTATTTCCGAGATTTTTCAAAGAGCTACAGTAAATGTAGTTACAAATTCCTAAAATATGTGTTTTCCGAAGTTCGCAAACAAACATTTTTTCTGAGAAAGAATGCTTGCTAGAAAGCAAATTTTTTAAGTACATTTGTTTTTTATTTGAGACTCCATTTTATGGCATTTATAATTGTGTGAAGCTTTAAATTTTCAGATTTGTTTAGGTAAGTTTAAGTGTTATTTTTGTGGCTACATTAATAAAAATGTTATCTTCCAAGAGTAAACCAGTTTTGGAAAAATGATAAGTAATCAAAGGATGGGGTTTAAGGAAGAAAATGAAAACATTGAGAATATTGGGAGGCCTGAAAAATTGTCTGCAGTTAAAATTTTCTTGTTTTTTTAAATAATTCGTACTACCCTATCTCTAAAAATAATGTCATTCATGTTAATGTAAGGTTGCCAGATTTATTTTCCAGATTGAACAAATCTGGGCAATTATATATTAAAACCTGACAAAATCCGAATTCAAAATGTTCAACAAAAATCCGGGCAAATTTCGTAAAAATTTCGGAATTATTTGTTAAAAATCAAGAAGAAAACGCTATTTTTTTTTAAAACACGTCAGCAGATTTTAAATCGTATTTTAGGCTTCCAAAACACAAGTCTTAGATTATTTGGATAGAACTTGCTATAAAAAATTCATTTTTGGCCGTAAAAATGAAAAATCATAATAGGTCAATTCAAGTTTTTTTTTGTTAGATTTTATAAATAACGTGAATTAATCCAGGTCAAATGAATTAAATCAAAATTGTCAACCTAAATCCAGGATATATCCGGGAAATTTTGGGCAAAACCTACAAATTACTCATCGAAACTCAAGAAAAAAAACTATATCAGCATATTTCAAATTGTATTTTAAGCTTTCAAAAACACTTTCATGATTATTTTAATAAATCTTGCTTAAAAAAAATTGTCGACCGGACATTTCCCTAATTTTATATTAAATATCCGGCAAACCTGGATAAAACCGGGCAATCTGGCAACCTTAGGTGTAAGTTAGACTGCCCCAAATTTGTATGGGAAATTTAAAACCTTTGAAATGTTATACGATTGATCCTGGGCTTAGTACAAGATCTCATGCCAAATTTGGGCCAGATCGGACCACTGGAAGGGGTCGCTCAACGAGCCTGAAGTTTGTATGGGATTTTGAGACATTTTGTTCGAGGGGAACACGAAAACCCAGTTTTTCGTCAATAACTGTTGTCTCCTTCGACCGATTTTTTTTGCAAAAACGGTTTTTCTTAAAGCCTAAACTATGACAAATATTTCATCTGAAGGTTACATGTCAATAAGAGTTGAGATAAAAAATTTATTAAGCTTCAAAAATTGGTTAACTTTTTTAATGGTGATATTCATCACTGTTTTATTGAGGCGACTAAATGACTCAATGTGAAATGCATGCCGTTTCGTCAAATAAGGACCGATTTTAACCATTGTTTTTGCGCTCGAATGCAATTTTTAATGTTTTTCTAATATTTGAGTTTGGATGAAATTCACTTGTTCGTTCGGAAAGAAGTAAGGCCAGAAAAATGCTTGACAATTGAAAAAAATTGCATAACCACAGGGGCTTAGGAACATGAATGGACGATTTGTGATGCCAATAAAAAAACAGTTTTTCATCAATAATTTTGGTTTCCGTCGGCCGATTTCTTTCAAAAACGGGTTTTCTTAAAACCATAAATTATGAAAAATATTTCATCCGAAGACTGCATTTCGATAAGAGTTAAGATAAAAAAAAAGTTATTAGGCTTCAAAAATGGGCTTACTTTTTTACGGTGGTATTCATTATTCATTACTGTTAATGAGGCGTCAATTTGTTCGACCGCAGTGATAAATACTATCCTTTAAAAAACCCGTTTTTGAAAGAAATCGGCACACGGGAACCAAAGTTAATGATGAAAAATAGGTTTTTCATGTTTCTTCCGAGCAAAATGTCTCAAAATCCCATACAAACTTCAGGTTCGTTGAGCGACCCATTCCCGTGATCCGATTTGACTCAAATTTGGCATGAGATCTTGTACCAGGACTAGAATCAATTTTAGCCTGCAGTACATAATATTTCACAGGTTTTGAATTTCCCATACCAATTTGGGGTAGTCTATTGTACATATTTCCGCCTTTGGGCGGGGTTTATGTTTCATCTTTTCTGCCTAACTCAGGATAATTTTTTTCTCAAAAAATCTATTCAGATTGGTGGTCACTCTTAGACTTAACCGCCATCATTTTTTTTAGATCGAAAAACACATGGACCAACGCTTTATGATGCCAATAAAATGATAATTTTTCGATAAAAGGTCTTTTTACATTTTTCTCACGTTTTTACTATAATAGCTGTAGCTTTCTTTAGATAGAAAAGAAAAGTTATATTTTGTTGTTTTATTGCTAATTGATTTCAACCAAGTGTTTTATTCGGTTTAGAGTGAATTGTGTTTAAGTTTGAAATTGCTGCTTGTACTCCATTTACCCGAAAACCATTGCCAACCAATGAAAAATCCCCAGAATTCCAATCGCCAGAAAGAACCATTCCCCAGAATTTTTTTCCCCAGACGAACCATTCCCCAGAAAAATTTTCACCAGAATGTACCATTTCCCAGAAATTTTTTCACCAGAATGAACCCTGTACCAGAAATCTTTTCGCCAGAAGGACCATTTCCTAGAAATTTGAAAACATTTATCCTTACTAGAAATTATTTTTAAAAAAAGGAATTGTTACAAAAAAAGTTGGGTTTCATAACTTTATTCTTTTGCGGCAAGGCCGCAACCAACGAGGATGAAGGGGCTGAGGCGGCACAAAGCCGCCGAAGCTCCCAAATCCAAGGAGGCCGCCGACCCGCCGTCGGAAGCGGCGGCCCTAAGACATTGGTCTAGGTCTGCCGGGGCTTCCTAGGTCTGCGTGAAAGCTAGGGGTGATCCCTTAGCCCCGTCCGCCACGCGACAGCGTGAAGGACAAAACGTCTTTCAAGTTCGAACGCGCAGCGTGAGGAGTCGGATACCAAAACGGTTTTTTAAAGGACCATGGTAAGCATTGAATCAATCAAAGTACCCAAACCATAAATAAAGCACAATTTTGGTTCTAAAATAAATTTAGTTGGAAAATTTCAAAGTCGTAGTTTCATTAAAAAAAAATCATTTTGAAAAAATTAATTTCGAATCATATTAAATATTTAAGAATTCATTAGAAAAAAAAACAAATAAAAATACTAGGGGAAAAAATCTGGGATTTGTGCCATTCTGGTAAATGTTCCATTCTGGGGGAAAAAATTCTGGGAAATGGTCCATTCTGGGAAAAAAAATTCTGGTAAATGGTGCATTCTGGGGAATTTTTTTCTGGGAAATGGTTCATTCTGGGGTTTGATTTCGGGTATTTGTCATTCTGGTAAAAATTCATTCTGGGCTATGGTTTTCGGGTAAATGGGATACAATCGAAATTGCTTTTAAAAAATGTAGGCATTACGTTTCAAAAAAAAAAATTTGAAAATTGTGCTACCGTGCATGCTTCGAAAATGAAGACTGTAAAAGACTGTAAATGGACTCGTTTTTCTAAAATTTATCTTTTTATTGGCATCACATATCATCCTGTGGTTATGAAATTTTTTTCAATTGTCAAGCATTTTTCCGTCCTTACTTCTTTCCGAACTAACAAGTGTATATCATCCAAACTCAAATATTAGAAAAACATTAAAAATTGCATTCGAGCGCAAAAACAATGGTTAAAATCGGTCCTTATTTGACGAAACGGCATGCATTTCACATTGAGTCATTTAGTCGCCTCAATAAAACAGTGATGAATATCACCCTTAAAAAAGTTAGCCAATATTTGAAGCTTAATAATTTTTTAATCTCAACTCTAATTGATATGTAACCTTCAGATAAAATATTTGTCATAGTTTAGGCTTTAAGAAAAACCGTTTTGAAAAAAAAAATCGGTCGAAGGAGACAACAGTTATTGACGAAAAACTGGGTTTTTCATAATCCTCTCGAACAAAATGTCTCAAAATCCCATACAAACTTCAGGCTCGTTGAGCGACCCCTTCCCGTGGTCCGATCTGGCCCAAATTTGGCATGATATCTTGTACTAAACCCAGGATCAATTTTAGCCTGCAGCGTTTAACTTTTTCAAAAGTCGGGTAATTTGGGGCAGTCTAGTGTAAGTTCAACACTTAGATATATATAACCGTTTGCCTCCAAAGTCCCTCTATGTGATGCACTTATACTCCTTTGCCACCAACTATTACATGACTTCCAAAAAGTAGTGGTTTTTCATCGGGACCAAAAAATTGAAAAAAAATGTAATTTACTTTTCTTTTGAATAGTTGATGATATTAAAAAAAAACCATATAAACTGTGATTCATCTGATTGCATTTAGTGATAATTCCAGAGGAAAAAAAATTATTAAATTTGATATTTTTTTTCTATTTTAACCACAAATGAGTGGATCACAAACTCCTGATTTCTGAATATATGGAGTGTGTTACGGATTTAAGGTTTAAACAAAAGCTTGAAAAGTGCAAAAAATGTATTTGTACGAGATAATTGGGTTAATATTGAAGCACCTTTCGTTTATTCACTGTTAAAAATCAACTCATAGTAACTGCAAGTATCTTTTCAATGCCCAATTGATCAGGAAAATGCGCACAAAACATGCACTGTTTTGAATTTCGTGGAAAAAAAACCTTATTCAAATTATTATAATATTTATCTTGATGAAACAATCGTTGTTTGGAGAGATGGACCAGAAGTTGTCAAGACAAGGTCGATCTCCAAACATAAAATTTCTTAACTTAGTTTACCAGAGTATATTCTAAACAAAAAAGCAAAAATAAATTCATTAAAAAATTAATTCACTCTTGTATAAATAAATAAATTTTCTTATCCATATCAAAAAGTTCAAAACACCTGAATGTAAAATTTTTTTGTGGCAAAGCGGTTGAGAAAATTAGTTTGGAGGCAAATTGGTATAAGTGCATGTGTTTGGAGACAAAGGGTTATAGGTATGATATGTGTCGCCTCAATTAACGCCAAATAAAGGTTATTTTTTGGGAAAATGTTGTAAAATGCTTTGTTTTCATTTAAAAAGATAATTTCCATGAACAAATTTCATAACAAAAAAATTTGTGGAATTTATTGGAACACAGCGAAGTTCAAGTGTTTTTTTTCTCCAAATTGACTTTTATGCGCTTATACCCCTCCAAGGGGGGGCTCCAAGGGCATTTTTATTTTGAAAATGAAAATTCTTACTGAAAATATCATTTTAATATGGTTGGGTTGTAGGTTGTGGGTTACCCATTAAAGCTCACAATTCGCACGACCTTCGTATAAATGAAATGCTTAGAAAAATGAAATAAAGAAATATTAATGAACGAGCTCACCAGAAATGCCAAGTAAAACGCCAACCCTAGATTCTGGTGATTGAATCTTCGGGGGATGGGATGGATTACTTTCCGAAAGTCCCATTGGAGGTCACTCAATTGGTTCCATCTTAAATGTTCATCCAGATTTCCTTTGTCCAGTTTCCAGATTTCAAAATATGTTTAATTTCTGATGCTGATGGCAGAAAAAAACGCGTCATCTTTCTTTGGCCACAGCTTAGCTTTCCATCAGTATGATTATTGTTACTATAAAATCAACAAACAATGTTATATGAAAGTTGCATGCAAGTCAGAAACTACATAGAAGATCACAAACATATGTATCTTAACAAATCACATTATGTTTTTGAAATAATATAAGTTAAACAATCATCACTTTATATGAAATTACAAACAACGCTTGGTTCTGACTTTGGTTAAAATTTGTTTGATTATTTAATTTTTTTAAATAAGGGAAAACCGAGCTTTATGAATGGTGAAAAATTAATCAAGCGTGAAAACGTCATCCTTCAGAATCCCCTAAACAGCATCCCCCACACATGCACATGACGTATTAAAGCTCACCTCCGTTATGGCTTCCTTCTGAGACTCCGGGTTTGTTGGAGGAAGTTGGTAGGTTTCACTTTCATGTTTCCGCCAAGTCAGCAGCATATGAAGGTAGCATAGGTAGCAGGTAAGTAAATCCTTCTTCCGTTTGCCTTCACTCAGGCTGCACAGTCATTCACAACACAACACAGTTGGTACCTCTTACTGCTTCGACTTCGAGACTTCCTGCAGTTTTGCTGCTGTTCTCTAGGGTGTGCAACAAGTCGTCGTCGTTGCTCAAGTTAAACCACGACACACGAAGCTGCTGTTTTTCTGCTGGGCTGGAAGTTTAAACTTTTAAGGTACCACGAGATGATTATCCACTCGAAGGGAAAAAAAAAATCCTCATTGTCTCTCTAATGAAGAGGAAACATTCTACACTTATCTGTACACTGTTTTCGAGTAGCCGTAATTTTATTCCGAACTTTGGCGCAAATAACGAGGAGTGAAATGTTGCATACACATCAGGATAAGGAAAAATAAGTGAAACAACCTCCTCGATGTAATCCTTGTTGAGGTGGATTTCCTTTTGTTGAAGCTTTGTGTTTTTTCTCTTATCTTGACGTCTAGTGGTAAACTGTTTTTCGAAATGTTGGTGTTACGTGGCTCCGTGTTCTTCTAGGTAAGATGCATTTGTGTGATTTATATTATGGTGTTGCTACTGCTGCTGCTACGAGAATTCCGCACATGAAACTTTTTGTATCTATCGCTCCGGGAAATTTCAAAACAGCGATCACTTTTGTGTTGTAATCTTTGACCTCATTCACTCACCCAAGTGGAAAAACTTTAATAAACCAGCAGCTTTTTGTTTATCGCACCACTTTTTTCAATTACGGACAGCTTTTGTATGCAGAGCTAGTGCCTCCACTTTGCTTGAACTTTGCCTCGAGCAGCGCATTTTTATCTAGTACCCACTTAAATCACTCTTCTCTATCATACAGAGCCCGGTTGATGGCACACTGTTGAATTGATAACGCGGCACTGCTAGATGAAACTCTATTCAAAACAGCTGGGAGCGTGAATTTGAAACCGGCATTTCTCAAACGAGAAACCAGGCGGACCCGGGAGGAACATTTCAAATCATGTGCATGAAGTGCCTAATCAGATTTTATATCACCATATTCACTTTGGAAAACCAACAGAAGCGAAAAAAACACGGAAATCAAAGGATCACACTGATGAAGAACTTGTCGCCCCAATAACGGTTATCCAGCATATCGTTTGAATTTGTCCAGTAGAATGCAACAACGGGAGCAAACCCGGACCATCTAAAATGTGCAACCGTACGCGAGTAAAACTCCGGACGAACTGATCCCTGCTGATTCAGAACAGGACCATTCAACCGTTTCATTTCCGTCCGTCTACTGCTCCGCCCGGCCGGAGATTTCAGACACTGTTGCTGCTGACTGGAAGAGCATACTGGTGTTCGTGGTCGTTTGGTCATCTACTGGCTGCCTGGCTCGTTCGTGCCCATAGGAATGTTTTTCCCTTCCGAAGGGCCCCAAGGGCATGCGCGATAGGGTCGGGCGCGAACATTTCCTGCCCTGGGTTGCCAGTTATGGGAATTGGAGGTTTTTTTTTTATCCGAAACAGATTCAAATTGTAACTGCCAAAAACCATTTCCTAGTATCAATGGTTTCAATGCAAAAAAAAGTATAATATGTACCTGGTAGATTCTAATCAGTGAGCCAGAAAAAGATTACACAATGTTGTCCCTGAATGAAATATATATTTTTGAAAGCTTTCATTGAAATAATATTTCAACAACACTTTTTTTTTCGATAAGATCGATTTTCGAGCTGTATCACAAAGATAAAAGAATAATTTCTGAAATAATAATTGAGGTCCTTGTCGTAATCTGAGGGATTTCCTGTTCCTGGTCGTTGGCCGTCTTCTCGGGGTCGCCTTCTCCCGTTTCCTTGGAGTGATGTTGCTTTCCTAAAATTCGTTTTAAGAATGACCCGATTTGATTTAATTTAATTTATTTTATTAGAGAGGCTTGCTTGGTAGATTCGCCTCTAGACCCGATTTGCACAAGTGCCGGTTTATTTATAGGTATAAGTTACCGCACAACAATGAACGCAATGAACATATTTTCTAATCAAAGTAGCCAGATTTTCTCTAATTCCGCACGTTGTTCATTTGTCTGTCATTCATTAATGCGTGTTGAGAAATTCTGAATTATTAAATTAGGTTCTTTTCTTCTAACATAAATTATTTGGTTTTATATTTTCCATTATCTCATATATATCCTACAGTCTTCACAATAAGAGATGTTTAAATGTTAAACGATTCTCCATATAGGTATTTACCTAGTAAGTAGCTATAGTTTTTTAAATTGAGATATCACACTATTTTTTTAAACTTGTTCGATTGACTTAAAAAAATTACAACTCTTCGATAATAGTGTGAAAATTAAGATGACAGCAACTTTAAAGCGACTTCCTCGAGATTAGCTTGAGAGCACCCCTCTGATCCTAGCGCCCTTATTATTATTCAATTTTAACACTAAACGTACTGGTCAAATGACATTTTTTGAACTTCAAATGACTATAAATCCTATTATAATTGTTTTTTCGCAAATTTTTCTTCATGACTATTTTATTTTCAAATTGCACGCATTTTTTCATTATAATAAGTTTTTAAAGTTAGTAGATCTAGAAAAACGTATGTGTTATACCTAAGGCTGGTAATATTCAGTAAATTTCGTTCTATTCTACTGATATTGGCTGTCTGACACTGACCATCTGCAACTCTGCCCAGGTAACCACCAAGCATTAGTATAAGCAGTAAATAAGCATTATATCTGCATTTCCGCTGCTTGTTGTAGTATATGAGCATTTGAAATGCATAGTTGTTTTAAATTAGCATGTGATATTCTATTTAAAAGCTTTTAGTCAGTAAAAAGCTTTTTGAATGCACAATAGCCATAAAATAGCGATTTTAATGCTTTAATAATGCAATGAAAAAAATATTTAAAATCGCATTTTGGATGCTGATTAAAAACAGCTACGCATATTAAATGCTAACAGACTGCAAGAAGCAGTGGAAATGCAGATATAATGCTGATTTATTGAAGATGCTTATTTCTGGTTTGTAGGTACCGTAAACCGTAGAGGGTTTTGTAAAACGGATTGTTGGGCGAATAATAATATGTGTCTTTATTTTACCCAAATGATTTCATTATGATGTTTAAATTAAACAGTTTGCTGAGTTCTACCTAGGTGTTCAGTTGGTTGTTCATTCAAAATCGTATCATAATTTCTAGGTATAATCAAACAAACCTGATTTATACCCATTCCTTCTAGTTGCCATGTTTTTTTTTGTGTACAGATGTTTGTTTTGAATATTTGAAGAGTGATTAATATTGTCCGTATAAGAAAAATGGATCGTTCAAAAAAGTGGGAAAATATCATCAAAAGTGGTTCATACAATCGAAATTTGAAGCGGTATAGTGAAATAGATGATTCATCGAACATTGATCTTGCCAATCCTTCGGGCACACCAAATACTTTTTTGAATATACCGTCAACAAGTACTTATCCACTTCCAACATCATCTTCAACGCAAGATGCTCCAGATGTAACACCTTTGGATACGTCCTCAATACCTCTTTCTTCGCCAATGGAGTTTAGAGTTCAAAATATCCCATTCCGCGCTGAAACCTCTTCTATCGCGTTAATCGCAATATGTTCGCATGCTACCTACGGAGCCACGGCGTTTACTGGAAACCCCTCGAGAAACTGCCAAAATTATTGAAATACAAGGAGGTCAATATTGGCATAATGGATTTGGTAAGTGGTGAATATTATTTTAAAGAGACTTGATATAACGATAAAATATTTTACAGAACAACGATTTCGCGAAGCTTTTAACAGCTTGAGAAATTCTCGTGAGATTTCTGTCAATTTCAATATTGATGGTCTGCCGCTATTTAAAAATGGTGCAGATCAAGTTTGGCCTATTTTATTTAACGTGCATGAAGAACCGAATATTAAACCAATGATTATTGGTGTATTCCACGATAAAATCAAACCGAAACGTGTGGAAGAATATTTAGAACCATTCGTTGATGAAGCACTACCTATTTTAAATACAGGCATTATTATCAATGGCTTCGAAGTAAGTGTCAAAATAAGAGCTTTCATCTGTGATTCTCCAGCTAGAGCGTCTATAAAAGGTAATAAACTATAATTATTTTCTGTTATATGTGAAAGTAACTGTCCATAATTTTTCAGGAACCGTGAACTTCAATGCTTTTCATGGATGTTTAAAATGCACCACCGTTGGAGAACGTTAAAAGGATTTAAATGTAAACACTTATCCAATAAAGAGTGCACCTAAGCGAACAGCTGCCGGATTCCGTAGTAAAATCTGCGATGGACATTATCAGACCTATAAGACTCGCGAGAATGAAAAAATGAAAAAGGTGTATGTGGACACACAACTTTAAAGATTGCCATTTGATATGGTAGAAGACGTCATTGTAAGTGATTCTTTGCATTTACTCCAGCTTGGTGTCACTGAAAAAATGCTCACACTGTATTTAACCCTTTCCTTCCCACGAGGTTTTTTACGTTTTAAAAATAGAAATACTGATTTACAGCTAAAGTTCTAGAACAAAAGATGCATAA
Source organism: Uranotaenia lowii (assembly GCF_029784155.1). Classification (NCBI taxonomy): domain Eukaryota; kingdom Metazoa; phylum Arthropoda; class Insecta; order Diptera; family Culicidae; genus Uranotaenia; species Uranotaenia lowii. The sequence continues at coordinate 427,377,677 of NC_073692.1, forward strand.
TTTAAGCCTACTTTAATGATCCATTTGATAAATATGGGTTTTGAGGTGGATCATATGAGCTCCATTGGGAAGATAACAACACATAAGGTGCAAATGAAAACCAGAAAATAATTGCAAAAAAAACATGGAACTTCATCACTTCATTGATCACAAACTTAAACGATCCTATTTGATAAAAAACTTCTTTGGTATACGCATCCCTCGAAAGTCTATTTATTGAAATATTTGAAAATTTCATTTTTGCCTTGAACAATTGGCCGCCATGACACTTTGCTCAAGGAAAACAAATCATGCCGTTTTTCGAGAAAATCACGAACTTTTACAAAATATTTCGAGACATGTGGTCATTTAAGCAGATGAGATAACTATCTTGAAGCGATTCTTTTTGTTGACGAAATGATTTTCTTGAGTATTGATAAGAAGCTTCACAAGAAGAAAAGTACGTTTCGTTCCCAGTGTATCACCAGTGATCCACTTTACTTACTCAAAAATTTACATGTTTTAGTTGAAATCTAAGTAAACCATCATTTGATTCTGCTTCCATAAGCAACCTTCTGCACGTCAGTAATTTTATTTGAACAAAATTATAAAAACTTGTCAAGTTATTGAACAACGAATGACGACTTGATTTAAATTCGAAAAAAAATCGGCTTTTTTGTAGCTTTTGATCTGCCAAGCGAAACCTAGCAAACCGATTTTCTTCAAATTTCGTGCGATGTTTCTTCACTCATATCTACACATTCGGTGAAAATTTGGTGTCGATCCAAAGCGCCCAGTTCAAGTGCGAGCTGTGCAAAGTTGTGGATCACCTGTGCTACCATGGGAAGGGAAGGGTTAAAGATGGACACAACCCAGGTAACCACCAAGCATTTAAAACAGCACGTAAATAGCACTATATTCGCATATACGGCAGGTGGATTAAAGCTACTAAGCATTAAATAAGCTCTGAATGCTACTCAAATGCAGGTGACGTGTTGTTTATATGGAACAAAAATATCATGTTCCATCAGGTTTCTCTTATAGCTCAGTGGATAAAGGAATCGTCCGTTGATATTGATGCCGCTAGGATCCAGATTCGAATCCCGTTCCAGGAGGAGGAACATCAACTCCAAGAGTTTTCACCACACAAGGGTGGTATACAATGGTAAAAGGTCGAGTGAACAAAGAGAGGGTGATATGCAGCAAAGAAAGAGAAGAGTGGGTCGGTAAAGAAGAACACGAGATAAAAATATATGTGAGTGGTGATCACAGGATTTTTTTTAAAAGAAACGGCGAAGCATTAAATCAGCATTTCGAATGCTTTTTAAATGTCAAGTTGGGAACATTTGTAGGGTTTAGCACTAAAGTAGCCGTATATTTTGCCAAAACCTGCATTTGAGTAGCATTCAGGGCTACATAAATGCTTATCTAATGCTTAGTAGCTTTAATCAATCTGCCGTATATGCGTATATAGTGCTACTTACGTGCTGTTTTAAATGCTTGGTGGTTACCTGGGTGGTTATACCCGGGGATCAAATGACCCCTGAAACTTTTCCCGCTAAAACTCTCTTGTTTCTCAATCAATTTTATAAAATTTACAGTTTTGAAAATCTTGTCACGTGACTTAAATATTAATCTTTGACTATATTCAGCTACAATCATACCCAGGTAACCACCAAGCATTTAAAACAGCACGTAAGTAGCACTATATACGCATATACGGCAGATTGATTAAAGCTACTAAGCATTAGATAAGCATTTATGTAGCCCTGAATGCTACTCAAATGCAGGTTTTGGCAAAATATACGGCTACTTTAGTGCTAAACCCTACAAATGTTCCCAACTTGGCATTTAAAAAGCATTCGAAATGCTGATTTAATGCTTCGCCGTTTCTTTTAAAAAAAATCCTGTGATCACCACTCACATATATTTTTATCTCGTGTTCTTCTTTACCGACCCACTCTTCTCTTTCTTTGCTGCATATCACCCTCTCTTTGTTCACTCGACCTTTTACCATTGTATACCACCCTTGTGTGGTGAAAACTCTTGGAGTTGATGTTCCTCCTCCTGGAACGGGATTCGAATCTGGATCCTAGCGGCATCAATATCAACGGACGATTCCTTTATCCACTGAGCTATAAGAGAAACCTGATGGAACATGATATTTTTGTTCCATATAAACAACACGTCACCTGCATTTGATAGCATTCAGAGCTTATTTAATGCTTAGTAGCTTTAATCCACCTGCCGTATATGCGAATATAGTGCTATTTACGTGCTGTTTTAAATGCTTGGTGGTTACCTGGGTTGTGTCCATCTTTAACCCTTCCCTTCCCATGGTAGCACAGGTGATCCACAACTTTGCACAGCTCGCACTTGAACTGGGCGCTTTGGATCGACACCAAATTTTCACCGAATGTGTAGATATGAGTGAAGAAACATCGCACGAAATTTGAAGAAAATCGGTTTGCTAGGTTTCGCTTGGCAGATCAAAAGCTACAAAAAAGCCGATTTTTTTTCGAATTTAAATCAAGTCGTCATTCGTTGTTCAATAACTTGACAAGTTTTTATAATTTTGTTCAAATAAAATTACTGACGTGCAGAAGGTTGCTTATGGAAGCAGAATCAAATGATGGTTTACTTAGATTTCAACTAAAACATGTAAATTTTTGAGTAAGTAAAGTGGATCACTGGTGATACACTGGGAACGAAACGTACTTTTCTTCTTGTGAAGCTTCTTATCAATACTCAAGAAAATCATTTCGTCAACAAAAAGAATCGCTTCAAGATAGTTATCTCATCTGCTTAAATGACCACATGTCTCGAAATATTTTGTAAAAGTTCGTGATTTTCTCGAAAAACGGCATGATTTGTTTTCCTTGAGCAAAGTGTCATGGCGGCCAATTGTTCAAGGCAAAAATGAAATTTTCAAATATTTCAATAAATAGACTTTCGAGGGATGCGTATACCAAAGAAGTTTTTTATCAAATAGGATCGTTTAAGTTTGTGATCAATGAAGTGATGAAGTTCCATGTTTTTTTTGCAATTATTTTCTGGTTTTCATTTGCACCTTATGTGTTGTTATCTTCCCAATGGAGCTCATATGATCCACCTCAAAACCCATATTTATCAAATGGATCATTAAAGTAGGCTTAAATTATGCATCTTTTGTTCTAGAACTTTAGCTGTAAATCAGTATTTCTATTTTTAAAACGTAAAAAACCTCGTTGGAAGGAAAGGGTTAAATACAGTGTGAGCATTTTTTCAGTGACACCAAGCTGGAGTAAATGCAAAGAATCACTTACAATGACGTCTTCTACCATATCAAATGGCAATCTTTAAAGTTGTGTGTCCACATACACCTTTTTCATTTTTTCATTCTCGCGAGTCTTATAGGTCTGATAATGTCCATCGCAGATTTTACTACGGAATCCGGCAGCTGTTCGCTTAGGTGCACTCTTTATTGGATAAGTGTTTACATTTAAATCCTTTTAACGTTCTCCAACGGTGGTGCATTTTAAACATCCATGAAAAGCATTGAAGTTCACGGTTCCTGAAAAATTATGGACAGTTACTTTCACATATAACAGAAAATAATTATAGTTTATTACCTTTTATAGACGCTCTAGCTGGAGAATCACAGATGAAAGCTCTTATTTTGACACTTACTTCGAAGCCATTGATAATAATGCCTGTATTTAAAATAGGTAGTGCTTCATCAACGAATGGTTCTAAATATTCTTCCACACGTTTCGGTTTGATTTTATCGTGGAATACACCAATAATCATTGGTTTAATATTCGGTTCTTCATGCACGTTAAATAAAATAGGCCAAACTTGATCTGCACCATTTTTAAATAGCGGCAGACCATCAATATTGAAATTGACAGAAATCTCACGAGAATTTCTCAAGCTGTTAAAAGCTTCGCGAAATCGTTGTTCTGTAAAATATTTTATCGTTATATCAAGTCTCTTTAAAATAATATTCACCACTTACCAAATCCATTATGCCAATATTGACCTCCTTGTATTTCAATAATTTTGGCAGTTTCTCGAGGGGTTTCCAGTAAACGCCGTGGCTCCGTAGGTAGCATGCGAACATATTGCGATTAACGCGATAGAAGAGGTTTCAGCGCGGAATGGGATATTTTGAACTCTAAACTCCATTGGCGAAGAAAGAGGTATTGAGGACGTATCCAAAGGTGTTACATCTGGAGCATCTTGCGTTGAAGATGATGTTGGAAGTGGATAAGTACTTGTTGACGGTATATTCAAAAAAGTATTTGGTGTGCCCGAAGGATTGGCAAGATCAATGTTCGATGAATCATCTATTTCACTATACCGCTTCAAATTTCGATTGTATGAACCACTTTTGATGATATTTTCCCACTTTTTTGAACGATCCATTTTTCTTATACGGACAATATTAATCACTCTTCAAATATTCAAAACAAACATCTGTACACAAAAAAAAACATGGCAACTAGAAGGAATGGGTATAAATCAGGTTTGTTTGATTATACCTAGAAATTATGATACGATTTTGAATGAACAACCAACTGAACACCTAGGTAGAACTCAGCAAACTGTTTAATTTAAACATCATAATGAAATCATTTGGGTAAAATAAAGACACATATTATTATTCGCCCAACAATCCGTTTTACAAAACCCTCTACGGTTTACGGTACCTACAAACCAGAAATAAGCATCTTCAATAAATCAGCATTATATCTGCATTTCCACTGCTTCTTGCAGTCTGTTAGCATTTAATATGCGTAGCTGTTTTTAATCAGCATCCAAAATGCGATTTTAAATATTTTTTTCATTGCATTATTAAAGCATTAAAATCGCTATTTTATGGCTATTGTGCATTCAAAAAGCTTTTTACTGACTAAAAGCTTTTAAATAGAATATCACATGCTAATTTAAAACAACTATGCATTTCAAATGCTCATATACTACAACAAGCAGCGGAAATGCAGATATAATGCTTATTTACTGCTTATACTAATGCTTGGTGGTTACCTGGGTATATTTCAAAGTCATTCAAAGTCGAAAATTAAAAAAAACTTGTTTCGGGAAAAAAGCTCAAGACAGTTATTAAACAATCTAAACAACATTCACTTATCTATCTTATCTAACTTTACTGTTTAATAATTCAACCGTCAAAACTGTTCCAGTCACAATAGATTTTTTTTTTAAATAAACTGGAAAGTTGACGAAATTTGTGACATTTTGCCATCTTTAGATTTACAAAACACGAAACACATAATTTTGACGACTTTTCAAAGGTTGCTATTTTTGAACTGATAAAATTGATGAAAATCTGTCTGCTTTTTCTGAGACAATCCTAGCATTTAAATTCTACTTTGCACTGAATTTTGAGTATGTTACGGCAAGGTTATCGCAATGAAACTATACGCAAATGAAAGGTAATTTCATATCGGTTACCGTAAAAGCGAAAAAGGGATTTCAGAAGGCGTTTAAAAATGAGTGCTAACAAACATGAAGGTTGTCCTAAATCACTCTAGGTCTAAGGCATTTCATATACGATACTGTAAGCAAGGTTGCCGAAAAAAATCTGTGTTTTTGAGAAAAATAATTCAGACTTTCTGTGATTTTACCCAAAAATTCTGTGATGGATTTCTGTAATGCTATTTCCTTGAATATCAAAGAAAATTCATGGTAAATAGGGTCTTTCTCAAATTTTAGTTGGGAAAAACCAATTACCATTACCAATTTTATCATACTTTTCTGATTCAAAGTAAGAAATCTAAATTTGATACTGTCCAAAAAAAATTATAATTTCGGAAATCCATTCAACATTTAGAAATTCTTTGAAATTTGTGAAAATTTAAAAATTCTGTGTTGTGTGACACAGATTCTGTTATGAAAATTTTCTCAAAATTCTCTAAAATTACAGATTTTTCTGTGATTTCGGCAACCTTGGCTATATGAAGTTCATGAATTAAAAGTAAGTTTAATTGACAATTTTGATTTGTAATTTTATTAACTTTTTTGTATTGTGACTCAAATCTTGACCCACAAAATATCTTTAAAATGGGTTTTTATTAAGAAGTGTATGATTAAAAACCCATTTAATTTTAAACATCAACAAACCATATGACAGGTATTTACAACTCACGATAGTCAAATAAATTGGCAAAAAATCTAAAACCTGTTGTCAGTACTTATCACTTTGATAATATTAAAAAAACTCGTTCATAGCATTTTATGCTAAAACGAAATATTCTTCAAGAAATGAATTTCAGTCTCAATTTTATTTTGTGATTCTGTGGATTCTGCTGTGCTCCACATACAAAAAGGTTTTGATAAATTACACAAGGCCCCAAATTTCATATTTTCCGAGGTGCAAATAATGGTAAATTTCAGCATTTTTTGAACTAAGTAAACTGAAGATAATTTATTATGTAGAGTTAGGCGCTGTATTCAAAAACGATATTCAAAAAAAATCTCAGTAGAATAGTTTTTGATTAATGCTGCAAATATGGAATTCTAGAAAAAGAAAAGAAAAAAGTTGTAATTATATCCTAATATTTCGGTTTTCTCATCATAAAATTGAAATTTGTGTTTTCTGTATTAAAGGTGTTAAAATTTGCTATCGATCATCTGAACTTTATTATTGCGTATTATAAACTGTATTATCAATATTTGTGAATTTATGATCGATAAAACGGTGAAAAACGCATTTTTTTTGGAAATTTCTTTGTTGGTGGTTAAGGATTCGAAGGTAACATTTTAAAAATCTTATTTTCTATGGACTTTAAATTTCAATTAAAAAAAAATAAATCACGAGGTTTTCTTTTATCAAAACCAATTAAAATTTGTAGAAGTTATGGCTAATTTACAACAACAGAAATGTTTGATTTTTTTAAAATAATTGAACGATCCACACTGACAGTTAACCGAAATAACTCTGCTGTATACTGTGATTCGTTACTTTTTTTTTAAAGTTAAACATAACTGCTGGAGTTAAGTAAACATAACTTCTACAGTTTCTAACCATATTGAAATTTTAGGTTCAGAGAAAATAACTTTTTTAAAATGTTACCATCGAGTTACCGTCGATGAAAACAAAATTTTCCTTAAAAAATGCGTTTTATCGGTTGTTTCGAACAAAAATTCACAAATAGTATCAAACAGTTAATTAAATAGTATAAATTCTAGGGGCATTTGGGTTGAGCTACAGCAATCAAAAAATGTTTTGCTTTGCTGTAAAAAGAGACCCATGATTGTGTGACATTTGGTGTATGCTGTAACAATTATGGGTCAATTTTATATGGCAAATATTATTGAAATTTTACGTTTTATTCGCTCAGCTCCATTTGGAAAATGAAAACTCCCCCTTTGTGATCTATTTATTTGGTTAGAATTTTTTAAATACCCTCATAAGGGGCCTAACGGTTTAAGATGTCAACCTTATATCATTGGAGATTTATGCGATAGTTTCACAGATAATAGTTAACGTTTGACAAAAACTATTCAAACAGCAGTTTTACTGTTATAAAGCGCACCCATAAAATTTTTAATGCATTCTGATGATATTATCGATAAACTATAAAAATAAAATGCATTAATTTCATTCAGTTCAGCAGCTATCAGCTGTTCAAATGCCCGGTGACTAATAATTGTGTGAGCCCCATGATTGTGGGGGGCTGTATGTATGAGTACAAATACTCAAATTTTGTTGAATCAGCTTCAGAATCTAAGCTCAATAAACATAACTGCAAGGTTCATGTGAGATTTTATTTTGGCTAAAACTTTTCGGTGTAAGTTTTTGAATAAAAACTATTGTGGCGTTCAAAAAAGTATTGACAAGCTGCCATCTCTCTCTCTAAGCTGATTTTTTTTTCATGAAATTTCCACACATTTCAGTTCAGCAATCTAACTAGCGCTCTACAACATTTAAAGACTGTACAAGTGTACAATGACTGAAAAAAGATACAGTTACATGAAATTTAATATTGCTTCACAATATTGTACGTTGTTCTAAAACATAAAATGTTTCAATAGAGTCTTGCACGCTGTTATCTTTAGAAGTTTTTTTGTAATTTCATTATCAAATTTTTTTTTTGATTGATTGAACTTTGTTATTTTTCTACAGCAAATGAATAATTTTCAGACAAAGCAGAAACAAAGTTTTTATAAAATTACAACATTTTTATAGCAACAACGTACGTATCTTTATTTATTCCTGAATTTTGAATGGTTTTTTAATAGACTTTTATTCCTATTGGCTCGGTTTAATTTTGGAAAAGTAAACTGAATGTGAACACGACCGAGGTTGCGGGGAGAACATCTGTATTTTGGACAACATAAATTCTGTGAGTTAACCCAAAAACTTTGTGGCAGTGTTTTGTTTAATCTCATTAAGTAATTTTTTTATCGAAAAATCATTTTGTTTGAATCAAATTTCATATTATTTTCATGAAAGGTATACAAACTTTTACTACATCTTTAAGTTTTGTTCATAAAACTGTGTCACAGAGTATAGGACAAAATTCGTTTAAATTATATAATACTTTTATAATTTCGACAACCTCACAACCTTAGTAAGTTATAATAATAAAATCATGATGATAAATATAATGATTATCATTGGAATGATGATAGATTTATGTCGAAGGCAAAATTCAGAGGCACATATTAGCATGTTTTTTTCAATTGAAAATGTTGCTAAATCTATAGCGTTATAAATTCTGGGGGTTTTATGCCATTACTATTGCAATTGAACCAAATTTTTTTCCATAAATTAGATATACTTTAGAAAAACACCGGTTTTATCGGTTTTATCAATTACAAATACCGAAATACCGGATTCGAAAAAAAACCGGCAAAACCGACCACCCTAAATTTTGTTATGTTTAGATAATTTTCTATAGTTTGTTTCTTGGTGTTGAATGCCATAAGTAAAAAGAATTTTGCTTTGTGATAGGTGTTGTGTTTGAAAATTCCAAAAAAAGCTAGCACGATTAACCTTGGTTCATGTGACTTTTTGGAGCCGGAGAAATTTTCTATAATAGTGACAAAACGATTAGTCCTGAGGAAGAGGAGAGCTCCAAAATCAATAAAAATGTGATTCAACTCTTAAAATTTAAAAAACAAGCACCGATGTGATCTAGCGGATAGCGGTACTGGGTTCGATTTCTGGTATCGGCAAGAAAACTTTTTGGTTCGAATCCCATAAGTGGCCGACAGGTGAGATGTTTTTCCTCTTATAACTGTCTATATAATAAGAATGTTCAATCAGTTGCCAGCTGGCCAGGTTTGTACACGGAATACCTGTTAATAAACTAGCCTACCTGATTGAGGATTGACTAGTGGTGAATCCGTGCACCCATGGTGGATAACCAATATAACATAACAGAATATCAGTAGCAGATAGAAATTTGAAGAGTATGTTGCAATGTATTCGAGTTCTTAGCTTCTGCATATTCCTCCGAAATACCCTTATCAAATTCTACTCCCTCATTTTTGTAAATATTTTCATATCTTCTCATTTTACATCCACCTCTAGTTTTCATAGTCCTGATTTGTTCTTGGTACGATGGTTAAACTCTTCATAGATTAAAATAAAATATGAAAAAAAATCAATAAAAACGTCTTGCCATTCTTAAAACTTATTTTTAGAATTTAATGCATAATAATCGAAGGGAACAGTTTTATGGAGCCTGTGTTTTAATGATGGATTTGGTAGACTTTGGAGCCCTGAAATTGATCTTTTGTCAGTTTTAGTCTATCACTTCTAAATAGTAAAAAGGGTGGCAGCCAAATGGGTCAAATCGAATTTCGAAAACTGAACACATACATTTTGTAGATTGGCCCAATAAACTGACGTCTGCAAATTTCAACTCAATCGGTTTTGATTTAGGGGTGCCTCAAAGCGCTCGAAGTTTCGGTTGTTTCCGGATCCTCAAAAATTACCAAATGGAGGTCCAAAGGAAATCCGAAATATCGCAATTTTATTTTCGATGCCAAATGGCTTTAAAATGCATGAAAAATCAAAATCTAGGATTACCTCGAAAATTTTATTTTGTCAAAAATTGAAAAATCACGTGATGGGGGACCAGAAGAAGTTTGTAAAATCTAAATTGTAATTTTGATGAGAAATGTCTTATAAATGCATGAAACGCAAGAAAATTTTTAGGTCAAAATCGACTTTTTGGGGCTAGCGGTTTTCAAAAATTCAAGTCCCAGAAAGTCGATTTTTGACAAAATGTTTTGAGATAACACTAGATTTTGTGTTTTATGGATTTTTTAGTCATATGCGTTTTGAGCGCTTTGAGGCACCCCTCAATCAAGACCGATTGAGCTGAAATTTTGCACAGGTCAGTTTTATGGGCCAATCTACAAAATTTCGATTGATCGGTTTTCGATATTCGAACATAAAATTTTTCCCATACATTCATTGCCACCCAATTCACTATTTTTAGTGATTTGAAGTTAATAAGTTTAAAATTTAATCAGTTTTGAGTGAAATAAATCATTGATCACTGATAAACTAAAAAATATACATGAAAGATGATTCTGAATTTGTTTATTATTCTTTACTCAATTTAGGAATAATGTTTTAATGATAATGATAAACGATTTAAAAAAGTTAAATTCAACAGCTTTTGAAAATAATTTTTTCCTGTTTTCAAAAGTTTCTTGGCACCAAAATCAATTAAAATAAGCTATTCAATTACACAAGTTTACAAAAGTTTCATTTATTTCTAATGATGAATGGGGTGCTGAATCCGAAAATTAGATTTAAAAAATCTCAGTAGAACAGTTTTTGAAATAAGTTTCAAATACGAAATTTTGAAAAAAACAAAAAAAAGTAGTTGTGCTACGGCTTTTTTTTAAGTTTAATTTGCAATTCATAAAAAATTGCGTTTTTTTTAACTTTATGTTGAGGAAAATCAATTAACCTTAGTAATCTTATCATTTTTCAAAACCTTAACTTAAAAATCCTAAAATTTATATTGATTTCAAAAATTAAAACTTTAGAAACACGTTTAAAACCTAGAAAATCTGTGAAATTTGTGAATATTGAATGTGAATGTGTTCTGTGACACAGATTCTGTGATGAAAATTTGCTCAAAATTTTATGTAGAGCATTGAATCCAACTGTGTAAGTTGAAATTTCAGGGACTAAATAAGATGAAAATTGATGTTGAAAAACATGCAAAAAAATAGGTAGGATTTGAACCCACATCTTGTGCCTCTCCGGGGCCCATGTATTAACATTCTACTACCGGAGACAACCTGGCGTATGAAAGTTATACTGGTCGAGTGTCGAAGTCTATCGGAATGGAGGGAATTGTTTTCCAAAGTGATCATCATCATTTTCGTGATCTACTTCTATTCCCATCATTTCATCTTACGGTAGTTGGACTCAAATTTGGACATTTTAAGCACGGCAAGATTTGCATTGCCTTCTCATTCCTACTTACACAGTTGGATTCAATGATCTACAAAAAAAATCGCTGACTGAATGTTTGAGTCAAGACCCATCTATGGGTCGCAGTTTAAAAATGTGCTCGAAATTATGTGAAATTACAAATTTTTCTGTGATTTTGCAATCTTGCATTCTACGTGAATTTTAAGCTTCGTCTGCTTTTTTTTTTTTTTTTTAAATATGTCTTTATTTGTATCAAATCATCATTACACTTATATTACATTATTGCATTAAACTAGGTGTTCAGCTCAATAATGAACTGTTCATAGCCCTATAAGTAACTAGATTATAAAAATTTATTTATAAGATTTAAATTTGCTGAGCGCAATCAAGTTTTTAATGTAGGAGAACATCCTGTAATAGCAAAAATATTTTATACTTAAAACTAAACACTATCTTAAAATTAAACTAAACATAAAGAGAACGAATCTCTGCGATGGAAGACTGCATCGATTTGCCTCTGAAGTTGGAGATGATTTTGTTGGCCATCTCTTCGATCGATTCAATGCCCGCAATCCGATGAAGATCTTCGGTGCTGTGCCAAGGTGGAAGCCGCAAAATCATTTTCAGAACCTTGTTCTGAATCCTCTGGATGGCTTTCTTCCTCGTCGCGCAGCAGCTAGACCAAATCGGAACTGCATACATGATCGCTGGTCGGAAAACTTGTTTGTAGATGAGCATTTTATTTCGCAGACACAACCGGGATTTCCTGTTGATGAGAGAATAAAGAGATTTAGTGTATTTATTACATTTAGATTGAATATCTTCAATGTGATTTTTAAAAGTAAGATTCCGATCAAGTGTAAGTCCCAAGTACTTCACGTGATCAGACCATTCTAATGAAACCCCATTAAAAGTTATGGAATGATTTTCATTAGGTTTTAAAAAATTTGCTCTTGGCTTATGGGGAAATAAAATAAGTTGAGTTTTGGAAGCGTTAGGAGAAATTTTCCACATTTTCAAGTAATTCAAAAAGGAATTTAAATTTTGTTGCAATCTACTGCGTACCACCCGTAAATTTCGACCTTTGGCTGAAAGCAAAGTGTCATCAGCAAATAATCTTCTACCTTTTCCTTCCGGTACATCAGGAAGATCAGAAGTAAAAATATTATATAAAATTGGCCCAAGTATACTACCCTGAGGGACACCAGCTCTAATGGGTGTCCTTTCAGAGCATGAATTTTGATAGCTTACTTGTAAGGTTCGGCTAGTCAAATAATTTTGAATAATTTTGGTGAGATATACAGGAAAATCAAATCGAGCTAATTTAGCTACTAAACCTTTGTGCCAAACACTGTCAAAAGCTTTTTCAATATCAAGAAGAGCAACACCAGTTGAATAACCTTCAGATTTGCTAGCGTTAATCATATTAGTTACACTCAAAAGTTGATGTGTAGTAGAATGTCCATGACGAAAACCAAATTGTTCATCAGGGAAAATAGAATTCTGATTAATGTGAATCATCATTCTATTCAAAATAACTCTCTCAAATAGTTTACTTAAAGAAGAAAGCAAACTAATTGGTCGATAACTTGAAGGCTCTGAAGCACTTTTTCCAGGTTTCAAAATTGGAGTTATTTTGGCATTTTTCCATTTATTGGGAAAATAAGCCAAATGAAAACATTTGTTGAAGATTTTAACTAAAAAATTTAAAGTGCTTTCAGGCAACTTTTTAATAAGAATATAGAAAATCCCATCCTCCCCTGGAGCTTTCATATTTTTAAATTTTTTGAAAATCAATTTAAGTTCATCAATATTTGTCTCACAAGAACTTTCAAACACATTTTGCTTGGAAAGAATATCATCAAATTCTAGGGAAATTTGAGCATCAATTGGACTTACAACGTTTAAATTAAAATCATGAGCAGACTCAAATTGTTGGGCTAATTTTTGAGCCTTTTCTGAATTAGTTAAAAGAAGTTTATCCCCATCTTTCAAAGTAGGAATTGGCTTCTGGGGCTTTTTCAAAATTTTAGTTAATTTCCAAAATGGCTTTGAGTAGGGTTTTATATCCTCTACTGCTTTAGCAAAATTTTCATTACGAATGAAATTTAAACGACGTTTGATCTCTTTTTGAAGGTCGCAATAAATTAATTTCAAATAAGGATCCCTAGTACGTTGATATTGGCGTCGACGAATGTTTTTCAGTCGTATCAAAAACTGAAGATCATCATCAATTAAAGGTTGATTGAATTTATGTTTAACTTTAGGTATTGAAGCGGCTTTAGCATTGACTATTGCAGTTGTCAAATTTTCTACAGCCAAATCAATATCTTCTATTGAATTCAGTGGAACGTTTACATCTAAATTACGTTCAATAAAATTCATATATCGCTCCCAGTTAGCCTTTTGAAAGTTAAAAGTTGATTTTAAAGGGTTTTCAATGGGACTTTGGGATAAAGAAAATGTTACTGGAAGGTGGTCTGAATCGAGGTCCGCATGAGTAACTAATTGACTACAATGCTCGCCTAAATCCGTTAGAACCAAATCAATTGTGGAGGGATTTCTAATTGAAGAAAAACAAGTATGCCCATTAGGATATTCAACAGTATAATAACCTGCAGAGCAGTCATTAAACAAAATATTCCCATTTGAATTTGATGAAATATTATTCCAAGATCGGTGTTTTGCATTAAAGTCACCAATAATAAAAAATTTAGATTTATTTCTGGTGAGTTTTTGTAAATCTCCCTTCAAAAAATTTTTCTGTTCACCGCTACATTGGAAAGGCAAATATGCGGCAACAATTATAATTTTCCCCATAGAAGTTTCTAATTCAATTCCAATTGTTTCTAAGACTTTTGTATTGAAAGAAGGAAGAAGTCTAAATTTGAGACGACTATTGATGACAATAGCTACACCCCCACCTTGCCGATCAAGTCGATCATTTCGTAAAATTTTAAAGAAAGCATTGCTTTTCAAGTTATTGTCTGGCTTTAAAAAAGTTTCAGTGATGGCAGCAATATGTATGTTTTGAGTTTTCAAAAATAAAAAGAATTCATCTTGGTTAGCCAGCAAAGATCTAGCATTCCAATTCATAATGTTTAAACATCTATTTGGATCCATGAGGGAATCGTAAAGTCATAATAATTTTGTTAGCATAATTAAAAGAAGTTTGGAAAGCTTCAAACATTGAATTTGCTCTCAACATAAGTTGCATCATTTCCATTAAATTTTGATGCAAAAATTTTAATTTTTCCTCAGTAATCTCACCCAAATCAACAAAATTGTTAGGATCAGAAAATGAAGGAGAAGAACAAGTATTTGAATTTCGGGGATTTTCCCAAGCCTTCGCATGAACGTTGAGACTTGGTTTTTTCCCATTTTTATTAGTTAAACCTGAAGAGGGAATCCCATTTTCAACCACCTCTGAGAACGATAAACAACGAGTCTGTGGCGCAGAATCAGCCCAGGTAACATTAAAATCACTTCGGGTATTACCCAGCCGTGATTCCAATGTCGACCGAGGCTGACCGCGAACAGGCAGGTTGTTTGCCGGCCCGACGTGTGAAGACGAAAAAGAGGAAGGAGGAGAAGAAACTTTTCTGGAAACTTTGGGATTTTTCCTAGAAGCAATAATTTTTGCCCTGATGGGACAATCTAGCGAATTCGAGGAGTGATTACCTGCGCAATTCGCACACTTAAAAAATTCTGTTTTTGGCTTATCACCACCAAAAAGGCATTTAGATTTTTCATGATCGAATGAGCCGCAAAACATGCATCTGGCATTCATTCTACAATTTTTAGTGCCATGACAAAAAGCTTGACAACGACGACATTGCGTAATGTTTTGTAAAAAATTGGTAGAAGATTTACGAAAAGGTTCGAATTTGACTCGACAATGAAACATAAGACGAGCCTTTTCAAGAATTTGCAGATTATTAACCTGATCCTTTTTAAAATGGATCAAATAAAGTTCAGGAGCAAAACCAACACTACTGGTATTATTCGTGTTGGTTCTTTTCCTCATTTGAATTACTTGAATTGGAGAAAAACCTAACAAAGAATTTAATTCATTTGTGATCTCATCCGGTGTCTGATCGCCGGTGAGACCACGAAGTACAACTTTAAAAGGACGATCACCTCTAGTGTCGTACGTAAAAAATTGATGTTTTTTATTATTCAAATAATTTAAAACCTTTTGAAAATCATTAAAAGATTCCGCCAATATACGAGCAGTTCCCCTTCGACCGATCTGAAAAGAAATCTTCACATCCTTGACGGAAGTGACGATTTCTTTTCGAAAGGCATTGAAGTCAGGAATCGTGACCGTTATTGGTGGAATCTTTTCGTTTTTAAGAGTATAAGAAGAAGAAGGTTTCTTAGTACTCTTATCAGAATTAAATATGAATATTTCCTCATCACCAATGTTATGAAGGACATCGAATGAATTGGAAATTTCAACTTTTTTGGCAGATGGCCCTGGATTAGGTTCAGCAATCCGTTTTCTTCCGGCCCTTGAGCCGGCCGAAGACTTCCCCATGCTGGAAAGAAAAGAGAAAA